>NC_056437.1:65237767-65382767 GCF_018296145.1 Oncorhynchus tshawytscha | reverse complement strand
CTGCTCTACGTCTCCTACTACATTGAGGAACCCCATGGTGAGTCTCTTCACTCTACTATCTTTTTCCCCCCACCTCTTCTTTTCTTAGTTTCTCTTTTCTCTCCCTTTGCATATCTTCCATTCTCCGTTCTCTCCCTCTTCAAATCTCTCTCAATCTCCCACTGTAATATCCCTCCCTTCTTGCCTCGGTCTAAATACATCGGCTCATATTCACTCACAGAAGCATAGTAATCCTCTGCTAAATAGCTGGTCTGTACAGCAGGTCCTACGCATTAGGAAGGGGGTAATGTGGAAACAACGGGACTTCTTCTTCTTGTCTCTTCTCCAGTGTGGCTGCAGTGGCTGCTTGGTGTCTGTGCCGTGGTGTGTGTGCTGAAGTCTGCCATCAGCGTTCTGCACCTGATCACTGCCTCCAGGAACATGGCTGCCATCGACGTGTCCGACCGTGAGAGGGAGAGGAGCAAGGCCGAGTGAGAGGAGGAGGAGGGGGGGGCTCTTAATCCCTTGGTACGTGTGTAGATCTGAGAGGATGGGTGTAACACTTTGGGAACCAATCCCCCTTGTCCTCTGATAGGCTAGGTCCGTCTTTTTTTCCCCCCCTACGTTTTGCACCGACCCAATCCTCTCGGATCTACTTGAATGCCTAGGGGTTAGAGGTCGAGTTTGGATAAGGCAAAGAAGAGGGGGAGGGTGTAGAAGGCTGTAGATGGGTGCATCTCAATAGTCTAAAGTGGCTTCCTTTCCTCGTGTCCTTTCCTTCCATCTGCACTGATCTGAAAACAATTGGTGAAAACGATTGGTGAAAACAGTAAGGTGGATGCCTACAAGTCAATACTGCTTACCTATCCAGTTATTTCACATCAGACGAGAGAAAGGATTAGAGATGAAGAGAGGAAGCCACTAGACTATTGAGATGCACCCTGTGTCCCAAAAGTCTTAAATAACCCACTTCTTAGTCGCCGCTTGCGCACTGATAGGAAAGGACGTGAAATCATTGGGTGGGAAAAAAACGTTAGTGATATCGAAGGGAAGGAGACAAATTAAGCAAGGAAATTAGGATATTTGAGAGGATTGGGACACAGACAGAAAGCAGAGTCAGAGTTGCTATGTTTGTTGAATAGAGTTGAAGGTGTGAGAACAAATATTATTGTGTGATGTAGCAAAGATGGAGGTAAGCTTAGTCAGGGGACCTTTTTAAAAACCAAACTGATGATGGCTATTTATTTTAGTTAGAAGATCGTAACAACTTAAACCTTCTGTTATCAAGCCTACTTGTATAGTGTTGTAAGCCTGACCATTATAACTGGTGTCAACTTGAAAAAGTAAACAGTGGTGGTATATTTTTGTATGCGAGCAAATCATTGCAGGCTTTAATATTGTCTAGCTAACTAGCCAACAAATCACTTTCCACCACACCTTATTTAGTAGACTTCATAATCAAGGGTTTGAGCGAAAAGTGTTATCTTGAAATACTCTTTTTTTTTTTAAAGTGGTAACGTCCAAATCACTACTATTGATGTTCCTATTAATATTTAAATTCCTATGGTTGTTTTTATTATTCTCTGTCGCCATCATCAGTAACGATTTGTAATAGTTGCACTAGAGATGTCGTTCACCATCAGTTCACTTGTTATCTTGACAATTGAGTCTTTACAGCTTTACTTTACCTTTTTTGTTCTCATTAATGTCTTCTTTTTTTTACTGTGGTAATCAAAGCCAATGACATTTTATTTGTCACATGGACCAAATACAACAGGTGTAGGTGCTTACCGTGAAATGTAGAAGTTGCCCAGGCCACAGATCTAGGATCAGATTACCCAACCACAACTCTTAACCTTGACCATCAGGAGGATAGCATATCTGACCCTGAACCAGTGCTTAGTTGCAACTTGTACCAACTGGTAATGGTAGGGGCGCAACTTTCACTGGGGACATGTCACCCCCCCCAACCACATTCTGAAATTTCATTTTTGTCGCCCCCAGGTTTTATCATTGGAATGTGATTATAAAACGAGGCAATGGTGTGCTTTAGGACCATGCGGGACGCCTCCGAGCGGTCGGGTAGACTGTTTGGAGTGTTTATCCGACAGGATAAAAAAAAAATATATATATAATAATAATTGCCCCCCCACTAAAACCAAAGTTGCGCCCCTGGGTAGTGGTGACTGTAGAGGTGGTGTTGGACTTTTACATTGCAGTGATGATTGGATGGGGAAGAAGCACACACTTTCTTAGACGTGCGCACACCTTTTTTTGCAGACACGTATACACACACACACACACACACACACACACCCACGCGCTTGCCACACACATACTCACGACACTTGCTTACAGACATGCATTCATCTATAATATTGGGCACATTCCTTAGCTCAAGTGAAGACCACCTGAGTTATGTTTTGAGTGTTTGTTATGAATATTATTCGACGAGCTTTTCTATCATCACTGTGTGACCGTGTGTACTATATATATATATACTGTGGCTGATCTGTTTTATTGTCAACCATTAGAAACTAGGTTTGGAGTGGGGCGACGTTGCTATCAGCCAGGTGGCGTCAAAGGTCTCTAGTTCATTTGAGTTCAACAAGACGTTTGGGAGAATGTGCTGTGTACTGCGAAGGTGGGAGGGAGGAGCACAAAAAAAACAAAAAAAAAGCCATGTAAGATCTAGGATAACATCTGCAAATACATTGTGGGTGTCCGCGTAAGAAAGGTGTTTTTAGGTTTTATTTCCATGCAGTGCCTCCGGCTTGCAGATATTGTTCAGAATGTCTTTGTCAACGGTAATAGATGAAAAGGTAATAAAGACATCTTTGAACCAACCAGTTTGCTCTCCTATGCCAGTATCTTCAGTTATTATGTGCATGGCTTCTTGTACAGTGTCCTTTTTCAAAGGACCAATCCCAGTCTCTGGTTCCGCCCAAGAGACCTTCAAGTGCTGGAAACGGGGAGGGCGAGCTAAAAGGCAGTGGGCCGGACTCGAACCCATGCCGACTCTGGCACAAATGCGTGCCAGGGTGAGCGGCTGCAACCACTGGACCACACAGGTCCCACCTTGTACAGTGGCCGTTGAGTTTCTAGGAAGTGTAGTCAAAATAGAGGTCCAGAGTCGTTATTGTACAAGCCAGCGCCATGGGTAATAGGAGGGACTTATAGAAATCTTATTAAATTCTAATAATCCCTTTTATTTTTTTTCAGAATCAACCAATAGGAATTTTTAAGCAAAAAAACATGCAGACTTTTATTCCGAGTTCTGATGCTGCTTTCAAGACAACTCGCGGCATTAGCAATGTTGTCATTGTCCTTCACGCTGAAATCTGGGAGGGGACTGTGTGTCTCTCTGTGCGTACATACTTATGTCACACACAATATCTGACCCCACTGACACATTTTTGGAAGTGCATAGCGGCAGTATGTGACGATAGTTGCAGGCAGGGCAGGCATATCTGGTGAGTAAGAAACATATTTTGACAGAGCTGGTGAATGGTAGCTTTCTGGGCAGAGAGGAGATCTTGTCATAATCTCCTCTGCCCAGATACTGGTTCAGGCTTTGGCTCGTTAACTACACTGAACAAAAATACAAACGCAACATGTAAAGTGTTGGTCCCATGTTTCATGAGCTGAAGTAAAACATCTAAAATTTTCCAAATGCACAAAAATCTTATTTCTCTCAAATTTTGTGCTCAAATTTGTTTACATCCCTGTTAGTGAGCATTTCTTCTTTACCAAGATAATCCATCCACCTGACAGGTGTGGCAAATCAAGAAGCTTGGGGGTGGCAGGTAGCCTACTGGTTAGAGCATTGGGCCAGTAACCGAAAGAGCTTGCGGGATCGAATTCCTGAGTTGACAAGGTAAAAATCTGTTGTTCTGCCTCTGAACAAGGCAGTTAACCTACTCTTCCCCGATAGGCCATCATTGTAAATAAGAATTTGTTCTTAACTGACTTGCCCTGTTAAATATAGTTTTTTTTTTAAAAAGCTGGTTAAACAGCACGATCATAACACAGGTGCACCTTGTGCTGGGGACAATAAAAAGCCACTTTTCACAAAACACAATGCCACAGATGTCTCAAGTTTTGTGGGAGCATGCAATTGGCATGCTGACTGCAGGAATGTCCACCAGAGCTGTTGCTAGATAATTCAATGTTAATTTCTCTATCATACAGTGCATTCGAAAAGTATTCAGACCCCTTGACTTTTCCCACATTTATTTAAATTACAGCCTTATCCTACAATGGAAAAAATAAACATCCTCCTCAATCTACACATAAAAGCCCTTAAAGCGAAAACAGGTTTTAAAAAATTAATGTGTGTGTGTGTATATGTGTGTATATATAAAAAAAATCTTATCTGTTTTTAAATCTAATTTTACTGCTTGCGTTAGTTACTTCATGTGGAATAGAGTTCCATGTAGAACTGTGTGCCTCCCATAGTCTGTTCTGGACTTGGGGACTGTGAAGAGACCTCTTGTGGCATGTCTTGTGGAGTATGCATGGGTGTCCGAGCTGTGTGCCAGTAGTTTAGACAGACAGCCCGGTGCATTCAACATGTCAATACCTCTCATAAATAAAAGTAGTGATGAAGTCAATCTCTCCTCCACTTTCAGCCAGGAGAGATTGACATGCAAATTATTAATATTACCTCTGTGTACATCCAAGGGCCAGCCGTGCTGCCCTGTTCTGAGCCAATTGCAATTTTCTAAAGTCCTTTTTTTTGTGGTACTTGACCACCCGACTGAACAGTAGTCAAGGTGCGACAAAACTATGGCCTGAAGGACCTGCCTTGTTGATAGTGTTAAGAAGGCAGAGCATCGCTTTATTATGGACATACTTCTCCCCATCTTAGCTACTACTGTATCAATATGTTTTGACCATGACAGTTTACAATCTAATGTTACTCCAAGCAGTTTAGTCCTCTCAACTTGCTCAATTTCCACATTTTATTTAGTACAAGATTTAGTTGAGGTTTAGGGTTTAGTGAGTGTTTTGTTCCAAATACAAAGCTTTTAGTTTTAGTAATATTTAAGGCTAACTTATTCCTTGCCACCCACTCTGAAACTAACTGCAGCTCTTTGTTGAGTGTTGCAGTCATTTCAGTCGCAGTAGTATCTGATGTGTATCGTGTTGAGTCAACCGCATACATAGAAACTCTGGCTTTACTCAAGTCAGTGACATGTCGTCAGTAAAATATTTAAAAAGCAAGGGGCCTAAACGACTACCCTGGAGAATCCCTTGGTTAGGGAGGTGACCAAGAATCCGATGGTGACTTTTACAGAGCTCCAGAGTTCCTCTGTGGAAATGGGAGAAACTTCCAGAAGGACAACCATCTCTGCAACAATCCACCAATCAGGCCTTTATGGTAGAGTGGCCAGACGGAAGCCACTCTACCTCTGCCTTTTGTCAAACTGCTGCATGAGAAACAAGATTCTCTGGTCTGATGAAACCAAGATTGAACTCTTTGGCCTGAATGCAAGCGTCACGTCTGGAGGAAACCTGGCACCATCCCTACGGTGAAGAATGGTGGTGGCAGCATCATGCTGTGGGTATCAGGTAAGACCCAAGTGCAGACTGTTGAAGTAACAATATTTATTGCAACAACAGGGGCAGGCAGATGACAGGTCAAGGCAGGCAGATGACAGGTCAAGGCAGGCAGGGGCTGATAATCCAGAATAGTGGGGCCAAGGTACAGGACGGCAGGCAGGTAGATCCAGGGTCAGGTCAGGCAGAGGTCGGTAATCCAGAGTAGGGGCAAAGTCACAGGACAGCAGGCAGGCTCAGAGTCAGTACAGGCAAGGGTCAAAACCAGGAGGAAGAGAAAAAGAGACTGGGGAAAAGCAGGAGCTGAGACAAAACTCTGGTTGACTTGAACAAACAAGATGAACTGGCACAGACAGACAAGAAAACACAGGTATAAATACCCAGGGGATAAGTGGGGAAGATGGGCAACACCTGGAGGGTGGTGGAGACAAGCATAAGGACAGGTGAAACAGATCAGGGCGTGACAGTGGGGATGGTTTTCAGCGACAGGGACTGGGAGACTAGTCAGGATCGAGGGAAAGATGAAAGGAGCAAAGTACAGAGAGATCCTTGATGAAAAGCTGCTCCAGAGTGCTCAGGACCTTAGACTGGGCCGAAGGTTCACCTTCCAACAGAACAACAACCCTAAGCACACAACCAAGACAATGCGGGGGTGGCTTCAGGACAAGTCTCTGAATGTCCTTGAGTGGCCCAGCCAGAGCCACGACTTCAACCCGATCGAACATCTCTGCAGAGACCTGAAAATAGCTTTGCAGCGACGCTCCCCATTCAACCTGACAGAGTTTGAGAGAATCTGCAAAGAAGAATGGGAGAAACTCCCCAAATACAGGTGTGCCAAGCTTGTAGCATCATAACCAAGAAGACTCGAGGCTGTAATTGCTGACAATTGTGCTTCAACAAAGTACTGAGTAAAGGGTCTGAATACTTATGTAAATGTGATATTTCAGTTTAAAAAATTGTATACATTTGCAAACGTTTCTAAAAACCTATTTTTGCTTTGTCATTATGTGTTATTGTGTGTACATTAATGAGGGACAAATAAAGCTGTAACGTAACAAAATGTGGAAAAAGTCAAGGGGTCGGACTACTTTCCGAATGCACTGTAAGCTGCCTCCAACGTTATTTTAGAGAATTTAGCAGTACATCCAACCAGCCTCACAACAGCAGACCACGTGGAACCATGCCAGCCCAGGACCTCCACATCAGGCTTCTTCACCTGCAGGATTGTCTGATGAGGGATGGGTGTGGGGTGCTGAGGAGTATTTCTGTCTTTAATTAAAGCCCTTTTGTGGGGAAAAACTCATTCTGATTGGCTGGGTCTGGCTCCCCAGTGGGTAGGCCTGGCTGCCAAGTGGGTGGGCCTATGCCCTCCAATGCCCACCAATGGTTGCACCCCTGCCCAGTCATGTGAAATCCATACATTAGAGCCTAATGCATTTACTCCAACACCATCACTAAGTTTGCCGATGACACAACAGTGTAGGCCTGATCACCGACAACGACGAGACAGCCTATAGGGAGGAGAACAGAGACCTGGCCGTGTGGTGCCAGGACAACAACCTCTCCCTCAATGTGATCAAGACAAAGGAGATGATTGTGGCCTACAGGAAAAAGAGGACTGAGCAAACCCCCATTCTCATTGACGGGGCTGTAGTGGAGCAGGTTGAGAGCTTCAAGTTCCTTGGTGTCCACATCATTAACAAACTCACATGTTCCAAGCACACCCAGACAGTCACGAAGAGGGCACGACAACGCCTATTCCCCCTCAGGAGACTGAAAAAATGTGGCATGGGTCCTCAGATCCTCAAAAGGTTCTTTCAGCTACACCATCGAGAGCATCCTGTCTGGTTGCATCACTGCCTGGTATGGCAACTGCTCGGCCTCCGACCGCAAGGCACTACAGAGAGTAGTGCGTACCGCCCAGTACATCACTGGGGCCAAGCTTCCTGCCAGCCAGGACCTCTATACCAGGGGGTGTCAGAGGAAGGCCCTAAAAATTGTCAAAGACTCCAGCCACCCTAGTCATAGACTGTTCTCTCTGCTACCACACAGCAAGCGGTACCGGAGCACCAAGTCTAGGTCCAAGAGGCTTCTAAACAGCTTCTACCCCCAAGTCATAAGACTCCTGAACGTCTAATCAAATGACTAACCAGACTATTTGCACCCCCCTACCCCCCCCTCTTTTACACCACTACCACTCTCTGTTGTTATCATCTAGTCACTTGAACTCTACATATACATATTACCTCAATTACCTTGACTAACCGGTGCCCTCGCACATTGACTCTGTACCGGTAGCCCCCTGTATATTGTTTCGCTATTGTTATTTTACTGCTGCTCTTTAATTACTTGTTACTTTTATTTCTTATTCTTTTTTTTAACTGCATTGTTGGTTAGGGGCTCATAAGTAAGCATTTCACTGTAAGGTCTACTACACCTGTTGTATTCAATGCATGTGACTAATACAATTTGATTAGATTTATTTAAATTGACCTTATATGAACTGTAACTCAGTAAAGTCTTTGAAATTTTTGCATGTTGCGTTTATATTTTTGTTCAGTAGATCTAACATCGGAAACTTATAGCATAGCCAAAGAGTGTTGAATATAAAATTTCAATTTAAAGTTTGGTCCCTATTCAGTTTGAAATGTCAAGCAGGCAAAATGTTTCAAAGCAGCATTACTAAACTAAACAAACTTCACTGAAATGTTGGTAACCAGTAGTGGAGGCTGCTGAGGGGAGAAAGGCTCATAATAATGGCCGGAATGGAATGGTATCAATCACGTCTTTTTTGGGGGGGGGGGGTTCATGTCTTTGATATCATTCCATTCACTCCATTTCATTTCAGCCATTATTATGAGCCGTCCTCCCCTCACCAGCCTCCACTGGTCTCCAGTTTAATGTATTGATCACTTCAACTAGGCTGGATGTGTCTATTCATAAAGGATTATCACAAGTTATACCAATAATTCCAGTAAAATGCGTTATAATTGTATAATATAGTTTTATCATTTCATCTTTGGTCTCTGTCTAGACATGGCTTCCTGCAGCAGTCTGCTGTCTGAAGAGCAGTTCCAGTGCTCTATCTATCTGGACGTGTTCACTGAGCCAGCCACCACAACTTCTGCAAGACCTGCATCAGAAAGTACTTGGGTAGCAATTACGTGTGCCAGTGTCCACTGTGTAAAATTACTTTTGATAGGAGATCAGATCTGTGTCGATACTTTTATTTCTGAGATGGCCGCTCAGTTCAGGAAGTCAGTTCAATGGAAAGCTACCAGCAGCCCAGGCCGGCACTCTACTAAGTCTGGAGAACTGGCCTGTGACGTCTGCACTGGGACGAAGCGCAAGGCACTACTTTCATTTCCTGGTGTGTCTCACCTCTTTCTGTGAGACTCACCTGCAGCCTCAGCTGATCGACCCCGTGGAGAGCCTGGAAGACAGAATGTGTAAGAAGCATGACAGACTCCTGGAGATGTTCTATAGGACTGACCAGGCGTATGTGTGTCAGTTCTGCACTGAGGCACACTACAAGGCTCACCACACCGTCCCTCTGGGAAGAGAATGGAGAAAGGAGGGCTCTGCTGGAAGCACAGGCGCAGAAGATGATTCAGGAGCGACAGCTGAAGGTCGAGGAGTTCAAACACTCCGGAGAGCTCAGCAACAGAGACACAGAACTTGACATAGCAGACGACGTGCAGGTCTTCACTGCTCTCGTGTGCTCCATTGAGAGAAGCCAGGCTAACTACATTTAGAATGTTAACGAGAAGAAGAAAAGTGCAGAGAGATGGACTGGAGTGTGTATCGAAGAGCTGGAGCAGGAAATCACTGGGGACCACCTCCTACAGAACGTGTTATCCCTGCACCCCCCCACACTCACCCCAGATCCAGGACTTGTCTGAGATCAGTTTTCACAGTGCTCTGTGTGGAAGGGGTGTGAAGAGAGGGGTGAGGAGCTCTTTGTCTCAGCTGGGGCTTTTTCTGAGCTTGAGGAGAAATGTCTTAACCGAATGGAGAAGTTTCCTGATTTGATGCTGAAGAAGATGCAGTGGATGTGACTCTGGACCCTGATACAGCAAATCCCAGACTCATCCTCTATGAGGATGGCAAAACAAGTGAAAGATTCATTCACAACAAATAAACCTTTACCTTATGAACTACAATATGATCCAGAGGTGGCACCACAGGGTCAAAAGTATGTATTTTCTGGGGCCTGGAGTTTTCTCCTGATCTGATGACCTGGACAGGTAAAACTCCTATTCGTAGGCTATTCTGGAAAATAAGTATTTTCAACTTTCATTTAGACCTGAAAATGAATCCGGTTTCAACGTCCGAAAAATACTTATTTTTCAATGTCCGGAAAGATACCTTTTCAACGTCCTGGAAAATATGTACACTGAACAAAAGTATAATCGCAACATGTAAAGTATTAGTCCCATGTTTCATGAGCTGAAATAAAATATCCCAGAAATGTTCGATATGCACAAAAGGTTTATTTCTCTTGAATTTTGTGTGCACATTTTTTTTACATCCCTGTTTGTGCGTAATTTCCCCTTTGCCAAGATAAGCCATCCACCTGACAGGTGTGGCATATCAAGAATCTGGTTAAACAGCATGATCATTACACAGGTGCACCTTGTGCTGGGGACAATAAAAGGCTCTAAAATGTGCAGTTTTGTCACACAACATAATACCACAGACGTAGGGAGTGTGCAATTGGCATGCCGACTGCAGGAATGTTCACCAGAGCTGTTGCCAGAGAAATGTAATGTTAATTTCTCTACGATAAGCTGCCTCCAACATTATTTTAGAGAATTTGGCAGTACGTCCAACTGGCCTCACAACCGCAGAAGACATGTATGGCGTTGTGTGGGCAAGCGGTTTGCTGATGTCATCATTGTGAATAGAGTGCCCCATGGTGGCGGTGGGGTTATGGTATGGACAGGTATAAACTATGGAAAATAACACAATCGCAATTTGACTGCACAGAGATACCGTGACGAGATCCTGAGACACATTGTCGTGCCATTCATTCACCTCCATAACCTCATGTTTCAGTATGATAATGCACAGCTCCATATCTCAAGGATCTGTACACAATTCCTGGAATCTGAAATCGTCCCAGTACTTTCATGGCCTGCATACTCACCAAACATGTTACCAATTGAGCATGTTTGGGATGCTCTGAGTCGACGTGTATGACAATGTGTTCTAATTCCAGCAACTTCGCACAGCAACCCCCAAGTGACGAAAGCGTTCCACAGGGATGGTGGTCCAGGTCGACTCCAATGTTTCCCACAGTTGTGTCAAGTTGGCTGGATGTCCTTTGGATGGTCGACCATTCTTGCATTCTTGATGCACAATGGAAACTGTTGAATGTGGAAACACTTAGAATCGTTGCAGGTTTTGACACAAACCGGTGCCCCTGGCACCGACTACCATGCCCCGTTCATAGGAACTTAAATATTTTGTCTTGCCCATTATTCACCATCTAAATGGCACATATACACAATCCATGTCTCAATTGTCTCAAGGCTTAAAAATCTTTCTATAACCTGTCTCCTCCCCTTCCTCTACACTGATTGAACTGGATTTAACAAGTGACCTCAATAAGGGATCATAGCTTTCACCTAGATTCACCTGGTCAATCTATGTCATGGAAAGAACACTGTTCATAATGTTTTGTACACTCAGTGTATTTATCAGAACAACCAAGAAATTAAGAGTGACATCAAGGCTGTCTTTTAGGGCATTTATGTAGCTCTGCAAAGATATTATTAAAAGACATCAAACACATCAGTCTTCAATGCACAAGTTGTTCTTGCTCAGTGTTTTCAAGGACTGAGAAGAAAGGGGGCTACGACTAGTACCAGGGTGCTCACAGTGATGTAAGCACCCAGATGAAATAAAATACATTCAATTAACTAAAAACAGAAGATGGTATCTTCCAGCTACTGTAGCTGCCTCCTAAACATCAATAGGCACTACTAGTAGCGCAACAAATTAAAGTATAAACCAAAAGTTAAGTTCCTGGAGATAATAGCAATCTGATTCCCCTCCTGTCTGAACTGGGCTTGGGCCACTGACCATTAACCTAGATGTTCTGTTCTGCCTTGTGTACTGTTCCAGTAATTTGAAGTTTGATAGAATAACCATTGTAACTCTCCTACTACAGTCAAATTTGCAGCAGCATTATTTTACAGCCAGAGATGCAGATATGAGTAAGAAGTCCAGTATCTCTGGAGCATTTAGCCTACCTCACTTCTAGCCTTAACAATCTATTGAAAACAACAACGTTTTTGTCATTTTGATGTATATTCCTATTACTGTGAAGGTGTTGCACCTGAAGCATGTATATTTACCTTTAAGATGCGCGTGATCTTGTTTTATTGCCTTAATACGTTTCTATTGATGTCACCCAGTTGGGTATTCTCAATATTATCTCACTATAAGGATGTTGTGATATGTTAGTTTGGAGTGGGGCAATCTTACGCAATTCTATTGCATTACTAGCTGTTGATAAAATAGGTATTTATGTCGGCCGAACTCGCGGGGGCAAGAAGACGGATGCACGGGTCTATTGAAAACAGCGCACGCCACGGAGGAGACGGGAACAGAGAGGAGGGTGCATAAGCTACACTAAATACTTTCCCTTTAAACAGGGGACACGGCGGCGGGGGATAGATAGAGAGGGGAGAGGAGAAGAGATGTAAAAAAAATAAAAGGAAGAAAGACAGCGAGGGTGGGAGGGAGAGAGAAATAGAAAAAAAAAAGAAAGATGTCGTCCTCTCGTTTGAAAAGCCGAGGCGAAGCTTTCGATTGCGGCCGATCGGGGACTCTCTAGTTAGGGACACGATTTTACGCAACACCGAGGCTTTGGAATCCACCACCGCTTTGGCCTCTCGGAGCTATCGAAATAAATGACTCTTCGTCCACGTATTTACAAACAACTGCGGACTTATTATTATTACTTTTTAGATATTTTTCGTTATTTGTAATACCCAAATTTTGCATGGATTTGAGAATAGGATTTCTTCTTAGGCTATAATATAAATATACAATGTAAATTGCATTGTAAATGCATCATTAAAAGCATGCATCAACCATTTTGTCGCATTTTAGTTATAATATCATGTTGCATCCTTTCGTCCCACACCATATAACAACATTTTAGTTGAACATTATCATTACTGTCAAAAAATATTGTCATATAACTGACAGCCTTTCAAAATTGATCATTCATCTTCAATAATAATTTATGCTATTGAATGCACCGCGATTTAAACTTTCACACAGAGATATTCACCTTTGATATTTGAAACTGCAGAGAGGAACTAGGTAGGCTGCAGACATTATAGCAGGTGGAGTGATTCATCAGTTGGCCCCAGCCTATGGTTGGTTGGCGCCCAAGTCTCGGGTGGATATATATTTCTAGTTTTGACTCTTGGACTAAAAGTATCTGACATCATCCTGCTTCAAAATGGATTCTTCTTGGAGTAATTTTCTGTTTCAGGTAAGTTTGTGTGTGTGTGTCAGAGAAAGAAAGATACAAATTGTGTTTAATGTCTCACTCTTCAGAGTGCTATGGATGCAGAAGTGAATGCTCAGGGATCCTGGGATCATACACATGCTTATTATGTTTGTGATGTCATATAAGTCTTAAACTGACAATTTGCCAACTGTGCCCCTTACAGATTTGTTGTAGTATTGATTATGAGGACAAGAGTGAGAGCTTGTGTGTGTGCTGACTGGGGTCAAAGGTGGCATGATCCCCCAATGATGTGTATTTCAAGCCTCAGCAGCTAATTCTTGCTCTCATTTCCCCAGACTCCGCCCTCACAGACCCAGTCTGAGACAGCCCTCCAATCAGAGCTGCTTCCGGACATGACTGGCTCCGCCCAGAACCCCCCTACAGAGCACATAGCCCCGCCCCCATCCACAGTGGACACAGCCGCCCTGAATGAAGAGACTTTACCTGGTGAGCATGCAGGTTCTATATCCCAAAAGGCACCCTATTCCTTATATAGTACACTACTTTTGACCAGCAGCCATATGGCTCGGGTCAAAAGTAGCGCACTGTGTGTGGAATAGGGTGGCGGTTGCCATTTGAGATACAGCCAGGATCAGGTACAATTTACTCAATTGATCAATTCCACAAGTCTATAATGATAATATTAGAATAATAATATATGCCATTTATAAGACACTTTTAACCAAAGCGACACACATTAAAAAAAATGATGCGTGGTCCCAGCGGAAATCGAATCCTGGCATTGCAAGCATCATGCTCTACTGACTGAGCCACGGAGGACCACTATGTTTATTCAATATTATTCTAATTCAATAAACACATATGGAATCCACAATAAACTACTGGATAGGAGGGGTGTGGAGGGGCAGAGAAAGTTTTTCTTGTTGTCAAGAGTCACGGCTGCTGCAGACTCAGCGGAAGCACCTTGATGTCCTCTCTTTACATATAAAAGCTGAAAACACGCACATACAATCTGATATCTCTTCAGCCCCACCCTGAACCATGGGATTTCTTACTTCAGGAAATAATGTCCTTTTCACACTCCCTGTGTCTGTTGCATATGTTTGTGACAGACAGAGAGGGGTGGAGAGAGAGAGAGAGAGGAGGACTAAAATGAGAGGTTGTAAGAGAGGTAAAAAAAAGACAAAGAAATGTAATATTGTTGCACTGCTCTCACCATCACAGATGTAGACGATTCACTCATAATTTTTTTATTACATCACAGTTTCTGCCCAGCACGCACATAATGTTCTGAGAACCATAATCTACCGTTCAAAGGTTTGGGGTCACTTCGAAATGTCCTTGTTTTTGAAATAAAAGTAAATTTTTTACCCATTATAATAACATCAAATTGATCAGAAATACAGTGTAGACATTGTTAATGTTGTAAATGACTATTGTAGCTGGAAACGGCAGATTTTTTTTTATGGATATATATACACTGCTCAAAAAAATAAAGGGAACACTAAAATAACATCCTAGATCTGAATGAATGAAATATTCTTATTAAATACTTTTTTCTTTACATAGTTGAATGTGCTGACAAAAAAATCACACGAATTATCAATGGAAATCAAATTTATCAACCCATGGAGGTCTGGATTTGGAGTCACACTCAAAATGTAAGTGGAAAACCACACTACAGGCTGATCCAACTTTGATGTAATGTCCTTAAAACAAGTCAAAATGAGGCTCAGTAGTGTGTGTGGCCTCCACGTGCCTGTATGACCTGCCTACCACGCCTGGGCATGCTCCTGATGACGTGGCGGATGGTCTCCTGAGGGATCTCCTCCCAGACCTGGACTAAAGCATCCGCTAACTCCTGGACAGTCTGTGGTGCAACGTGGATGGAGCGAGACATGATGTCCCAGATGTGCTCAATTGGATTCAGGTCTGGGGAACAGGCAGGCCAGTCCATAGCATCAATGTCTTCCTCTTGCAGGAACTGCTGACACACTCCAGCCACATGAGGTCTAGCATTGTCTTGCATTAGGAGGAACCCAGGGCCAACCGCACCAGCATATGGTCTCACAAGGGGTCTGTGGATCTCATCTCGGTACCTAATGGCAGTCAGGCTACCTCTCGCGAGCACATGGAGGGCTGTGCGGCCCCCCCAAAGAAATGCCACCACACCATGACTGACCCACCGCCAAACCGGTCATGCTGGAGGATGTTGCAGGCAGCAGAACGTTCTCCACTGCGTCTCCAGACTGTCACGTCTTTCACGTGCTCAGTGTGAACCTGCTTTCATCTGTGAAGAGCACAGGGCGCCAGTGGCGAATTTGCCAATCTTTGTTTTCTCGGGCAAATGCCAAACGTCCTGCACGGTGTTGGGCTGTAAGCACAACCCCACCTGTGGACGTCGGGCCCTCTACCACCCCATGGAGTCTGTTTCTGACCGTTTGAGCAGACACATGCACATTTGTGGCCTGCTGGAGGTCATTTTGCAGGGCTCTGGCAGTGCTCCTCCTGCTCCTCCTTAGACAAAGGCGGAGGTAGCGGTCCTGCTGCTGGGTTGGTGCCCTCCTACGGCCTCCTCCACGTCTCCTGATGTACTGGCCTGTCTCCTGGTAGCGCACTTCGCTGACACACAGCAAACCTTCTTGCCACAGCTCGCATTGATGTGCCATCCTGGATGAGCTGCACTACCTGAGCCACTTGTGTGGGTTGTAGACTCCGTCTCATGCTACCACTAGAGTGAAAGCACCGCCAGCATTCAAAAGTGACCAAAACGTCAGCCAGGAAGCATAGGAACTGAGAAGTGGTCTGTAGTCACCACCTGCAGAACCACTCCTTTATTGGGGGTGTCTTGCTAATTGCCTATAATTTCCACCTGTTGTCTATTTCATTTGCACAACAGCATGTGAAATTTATTGTCAATCAGTGTTGCTTCCTAAGTGGACAGTTTGATTTCACAGAAGTGTGATTGACTTGGAGTTACATTGTGTTGTTTAAGTGTTCCCTTTATTTTTTTGAGCAGTGTATATAGGCGTACAGAGGCCCATTATCAGCAACCATCACTCCTGTGTTCCAATGGCACGTTATGTTAGCTAATCCAAGTTTATTATTTTAAAAGGCTAATTGATCATTAGAAAACCCACTTGCAATTATGTTAGCACAGCTGGAAACTCTTGTTCTGATTAAAGAGGCAATAAAACTGTCCTTCTTTTAGGGACTAGTTGAGTATCTGAAGCATCAGCATTTGTGTGTTCGATTACAGGCTCAAAAATGTCCATAAACAAAACTTTCTTCTGAAACTTGTGTCTGTTCTTCTTTTGAGAAATGAAGGCTATTCCATGTGAGAAATTGCCAAGAAACTGAAGATCCCGTAGAACGCTTTATACTACTCCCTTCACAGAACAGCGCAAACTGGCTCTAACCAGAATAGAAAGAGGAGTGGGAGGCCCTGGTGCACAACTGAGCAAGAGGACAAGCACATTAGAGTGTCTAGTTTGCGAAACAGACACCTCACAAGTCCTTAACTGGCAGTTCATTTAAATAGTACCTGCAAAACACCAGTCTCAACGTCAACAGTGAAGAAGTGACTCCGGGATGCTGGCCTTCTAGGCGGAGTTGCAAAGAAAAAGCCATATCTCAGACTGGTCAATAAAAATAAAAGATTAAGATGGGCAAAAGAAGACAGACACTGGACAGAGGAACACTGCCTAGAAGGCCAGAATCCCATTCATTATTGGTTTTGGGTGTGTTATGCCAAGGCCAGAGTGACAACCCACAGGACGGTTGACCCCCAGGGCCAGGAATGAGCAGTCCAGCACCTAGGGATTACCTAAATAGGTATCTCCCCTGACGTGGGCATGTTTTCAATACTGACTCCTTTTGTCATACTGTATTCCATATAAGGCATGCAGACCTTATGAAAGTTGCCCAGTATATACCTTTAATCTTGGATGGCAACAACAACTGCCTGAGTTACACCGGGAATGCACACGCCATCTCTCCATCAGTGCTCAGACCGTCCACAATAGACTGAGAGAGGCTGGACTGAGGGCTTGTAGGCCTGTTGTAAGGCAGGTCCTCACCAGACATCACCGGCAACAACGTCGCCTATGGGCACAAACCCACTGTCGCTGGACGAGACAGGACTGGCAAAAAGTGCTCTTCGCTGACAAGTCGCGGTTTTGTCTCACCAGGGGTGATGGTCGGATTTGCTTTTTTCGTCGAAGGAATGAGCGTTACACTGAGGCCTGTACTCTGGAGCGGGATCGGTTTGGAGGTGGAGGGTCCGTCAAGGTCTGGGGCGGTGTGTCTCAGCATCATCAGAATGAGCTTGTTGTCATTGCAGGCAATCTCAACGCTGTGCGTTACAGGGAAGACATCCTCCTCCCTAATGTGGTACCCTTCCTGCAGACAATGCCACCAGCCACACTGCTCGTTCTGTGCGTGATTTCCTGCAAGACAGGAATGTCAGTGTTCTGTTATGGCCAGTGAAGAGCCCTGATCTCAATCCCATTGAGCAGGTCTGGGACCTGTTGAATCGGAGGGCGAGGGTTAGGGCCATTCCACCCAGAAATGTTCATACAAATATTTACACATGTTAAGTTTGCTGAAAATAAACGCAGTTGACAGTGAGAGGAGGTTTCTTTTTTTGCTGAGTTTAGTACGTTCCGTGGAACCGTGTTAAACTGCAGTAATTTATGTCTAAGAATATATGAACATGACTGGGCATTCAATCATATTTGTATCCATGCATGATCATCAATATCTTCTACCAGGTCTTCCTCACATTGTTGATTTTCATGCTTTGTGTCATCGTTAAATCATGCCTGATTTAACCCTTGTAACAGTTTGGAAATTAACTTTGGAGGTTTGTCAGACTGCCTTAAAATAGTTTCAATCTTTGAAGTTTCTGTCTTCTCCATTGTTTGCTGCACAGAGAGAATAGTGTATCTGCTAAAATTCACCTCAGCTCCGTCACAGACTGGTCTTCCTTGGCTGCCTGACCCTGCAGAGAAACATCTCCAACTGATCCTCCTAAAATGAGGCATGGCAAAGAATTACCTTGGTGTACATTTATACATTTTATTATCCAAGAATAGAATCAGTGGTTCAATAGTTGAAATGACCATTATTGCCAGATCCCAGACTGTAACCTTAATCTTTAAATGCTTTCCTGTAGCTACTGTAGGTCTATCCATCAATTCAAGATGGAAATTCACTGATATTGTGAATATACTGCAAAATTCACCTGAGCTCCGTAGACTGGTCTTTCCTGGCTGTCTGACCCTGCTTGGTATGTTATGGGGCTCCCGAGTGGCGCCCCCGAGTGGCTCAGCGGTCTAAGGCACTGCATTTCAGTGCAAGAGGTGTCACTGCAGTCCCTTGTTCAAATAACTGACTTGCCTAGTTAAATACAAATAAAATTAAACTGTCGCCATCTGATCCTGCTAAGACATGATGATCATAGTGTTGTGTACTGACGGTGCACCATAACAGTGAAGCCTGTAGAGCTGTTTATTACTGTGTCAGTTATAAAAATAGGGAATTAGTTAGGGAAACTGACAAATCAATCACATTACATTGCTATACTGCCTCGAATAAAAACTCACATTCCACAACAACAAAAAACATCAGAATTATCCGTCTTCAATCGTTTGGCCGCTGGTTTCATTGTTTGATTCAGGTCTAATGTGAATGAGGCATAAATAATACCTACTTTTGGCCAGCTCTCTCTCTGATGGTACATCAACTGGTGAAAGCTAGCGAAGTTCATTTACTTCTTTTGAAATGAGACAAAAAGGCTACAGAACATTTCCATACAAACAGCTGTTAGATATGAATAAATGCCACCTCATATCGCTATCTGACAGATAGCTAGAGGTGAACTGACTGTGGTAACTACTAGCTAACGAATTCATTCACCTCAGTCAAGAGGGTATAAAACATCAGCTAAAGTTACATATCAGTTACACTACTAGTTCAGCACTGGGAACACTCATTTTTTTCTTCTATTAAGTTAAACAGCAGTTACCTTTCCAGCTACATCAGTCAACTAAAGAGTAGCCAGTTTCTGCTCTGCTTGCTTTTACAACTCAGAGAAAGAGCTCAACACATACACACTGAGAGCAGCTGCCTCTGTTCAACTCTCCTGTGCTGGTCCAGCCAGCTTTTCAAAAGCTTTGCCTTCACACAGCCTATCCACCCGCTCTTTGGTGTCCATGTGGTCCTAAATCCAGCTGTATGAAACCTCCAAACAGCCTACCTGACCGTTCTAAGGCGTCCGCATGGACCTAAACATACCAACGCCGTTTTTGGTATCACAGTACAATGATAAAACTAAGAGGGGACAAAAATGCAATTTCTCCCAGTGAAAGTTGTGCCCCTGACTTTAACAGAACTACTATGTTTACTAAAAGTTCAAACATAGTTACATTTAATTACAAATTTGGATGTTCTCCAATTCTCAGATGTTCTCCAACTGGTTTGACTTTGAGAATGTTCTCAAATAGTTCAGAGAAGGTTAAGAAACATATTCTTCTGTGGGAATTTCAGTACTTCAGCATAACGTTTGCTACAGGTTTCCTCATGGTTCTATTTAAAGTCATGTTCTCAAATTGTTCCGAGAATGTTAAGAAAACTTTCCATAAAAAAAACAAGAAAACTTTAGTAACGTTCAGAGAATGTTCTAAGAATGTTATTTAAAAACATATACATTCCGTTCTCAGAATAAACAAAACTCTTTCCATCCTCTATCTTATTAAGTGTGTTGGCTGCACCAACTAATTGGCCACACCTGATCTTAATGAGTGGTTGTTTCCCTTGAAATGGTGTCTGTTTGAAAAGACAAAAGTGTGAAAAAAATTGCCATTCTAGTTCATCCTGGTGGCGCAGTGGACTAATTCTATAGATATAGAACAGAAGATCATAGGTTTGAACCTCACTGACGTTGTGCCACAATCAAAAGTAAATGTGTTTGCATGTTTAATGCCGAAGCAAATTTACTTCCATGTGTCCTATCTATGCTTGGATTTCAAAACAGTTAACCCAAACTAAGTTAGCAGTGTTATTAAAAGTTTTACAGAAACATGTTCTCAGAACGTTATTTAATTACCATCAAATTACCTATAATTTCCCTTCTCAGAACCTTAATAAAACCTTCCAGGAAAACTTTCAGGAAACCAGAGTAAAATGTTCTTAGAACCTCCCTGCAATATAAAAATGAACGTTCACAGAACAGGCAAAATGTTCACTTCTGTTCTCAAAATGTTTAGAAAGCTTTGCGTTTTACCGGTCAGGGGTCAAGAAACTTATGGCTTCATTCCCAGAACCAATGGGAAATCAAAAACATACATTCTCACAACTTCCAAGGAACCAAATGTGCTTGCTGGGTGGTCATTCACCAGATGCTTTCATCCTAAACAACTTACAGTATACAAATGTAGAGGGACCCAATAGCTTACTTATTCATTATGTCAGGCCCATGTAGGAATCCCAACCCACAATCTCTACCCTTAGTTCCCTTTCAGGAGTTACGTTCTCTCACACTTTTGTTTTCCCTCTTTCCCTTTCCCCTTTATCTTTCTCTCTCTCTTTCCTCTCTCTTTATTTTCCATCTCTCCTTTAGAAAAGGCCGTCTCCAAGCCTGGCCGGCCCACACACATCTGCGCAACATGTAACAAGCAGTTTAAGAACAACTACAACCTCCGGCGCCATCAGTCGGTGCACACTGGCATCAAAATGAAGGACAGAGCAGCCAGAGAGAGGGAGGACGGGAGCAAGGGAGGAGGAGGGGGGCGGCAAACAATCCCTCTCTCCCTCCTCCACCTCTCTCTGCCCTCTCATCCTCCTCCCGCAGTATCCCTCCCCCAACCCTCCCCACTTGGAAACCAGGAGGGCCAACCTGTTGCGGTGGCCATCGCCCCAGCGACCGTCACCATGGCTGCGCCCCAGGTGCTCCAAGCTGCAGTTGTGGTTGCCGGGACAATGGTACAGGTTGGTTGGTGCCTGTTTTCTCATAAAATGAATCATTTGCTGCTCCCTATGCCGTTCTCGCTCTCTTCTCACCTACTTTATTGTGCAATGTAGCCAGAGTAGCTATACTTACCCCACAGCCAGCACTAGCCAACTGTCCCTTTCTTCTCATTAAACCTAGAACCAGAACCAGGGGCCTCAACCCTACCCCAACCCTAGCCCCAACCAGGTGAGGAAGAACCATGCATGTGAGGCCTGTGGGAAGGCCTTCCGAGATGTGTACCACCTGAACCGCCACCGGCTTTCCCACTCGGACGAAAAGCCCTACCACTGCCCCATCTGCCAGCAGCGCTTCAAGAGGAAAGACCGCATGAGCTACCATGTACGCTCACACCAAGGAGGGGTGGAGAAACCTTACGTCTGCCCCCACTGCGCCAAGGGATTCTCACGGTGAGAAGAGGGATGACTGGGTGGTGGGAGGGGGGAGGGTTCAATTGTGAAACAAGTATACACACATGCACATACAGTACCAGTCAAAAGTTTGGACACACCTACCTACTCATTCCAGGATTTTCTTAATTTTTTGTATTTTCTACATTGCAGAATAATAGTGAAGACATTAAAACTATGAAATAACACATATGGAATCATGTAGTCACTAAAAAAGTGTTAAGCAAATCAAAATATATTTTATATTTGAGATTCTTCAAAGTAGCCACCATTTGCCTTGTTGACAGCTTTGCACACTTGGCATTCTCTCAACCTCTTCATGAGGTTGTCACCTGGAATGCATTTCAATTCACAGGTGTGCCTTGTTAAAAGTTCATTTGAGCCAATCAGTTGTGTTGTGGCAACGTAGGGGTGGTGTACAGAAGATAGCCCTATTTGGTAAAAGAAGTCCATATTATGGCAAGAAACAACAGTCCATCATTACTTTAAGACAGGTCAGTCAATCTGGAAAATTTCAAGAACTTTGAACATTTCTTCAAGTGCGATCGCAAAAACCATCAAACGCTATGATAAACTGGCTATCATGAGGACCGCCACAGGAAAGGAAGACCCAGAGTTACCTCTGCTGCAGAGGATAAGTTCATTAGAGTTACCAGCGTCAGAAATTGCAGCCCAAATAAATGCTTCACAGAGTTCAAGTAACAGTTACATCTCAACAGCAACTGTTCAGAGGGGACTGCGTGAATCAGGCTTTCATGGTCGAATTGCTGCAAAGAAAGCACTACTAAAGGCCAATAAGAAGAAGAGACTTGCTAGCAATGGACATTAGACCGGTGGAAATCTGTAATTTGGTCTGATGAGATTTTAGGTTCCAACTGCCGTGTCTTTGTGAGATGCAGAGTAGGTGAACAGATGATCTCTGCATGTGTGGATCCCACCGTAAATCAAATCAAATGTATTTATATAGCCCTTCTTACATCAGCTGATATATAAAAGTGCTGTACATAAACCCAGCCTAAAACCCCAAAACAGCAAGCAATGCAGGTGTAGAAGCACGGTGGCTAGGAAAAACTCTCTAGAAAGGCCAAAACCTAGGAAGAAACTTAGAGAGGAACCAGGCTATGAGGGGTGGTCAGTCCTCTTCTGGCTGTGCCGAGTGGTGATCATAACAGAACATGGCCAAGATGTTCAAATGTCCATAAATGACCAGCATGGTCAAATAATAATAATCACAGTAGTTGTCGAGGGTGCAACAAGTCAGCACCTCAGGAGTAAATGTCATTTGGCTTTTCATGCTGTCTCTAGAGAGTTGAAAACAGCAGGTCTGGGACAGGTAGCACGTCCGGTGAACAGGTCAGGGTTCCATAGCCGCAGGCAGAACAGTTGAAACTGGAGCAGCAGCATGGCCAGGTGGACTGGGGACATCAAGGTGTCATCATGCCAGGTAGTCCTGAGGCATGATCCTAGGGCTCAGGTCCTCTGGGAGAGAGAAAGAAAGAGAGAATTAGAGAGAGCATACTTAAATTCACACAGGCCACCAGATAAGGCAGGAGAAATACTCCAGATATAACAGACTGACCCTAGCCCCCCAACACATAAACTACTGTAGCATAAATACTGGAGGCTGAGTCAGGAGGGGTCAGGAGACACTGTGGCCCCATCCGATGATACCCCCGGACAGGGTCAAACAGGCAGGATATAACCCCATCCACTTTGCCAAAGCACAGCCCCCGCACCACTAGAGGGATATCTTCAACCACCAACTTACCATCCTGAGACAAGGCCGAGTATAGCCCAGAAAGATCTCCGCCACGGCTCAACCCAAGGGGGGCGCCAACCCAGACAAGAAGACCACGTCAGTGACTCAATCCACTCAAGTGACGCACCCCTCCTATGGATGGCATGGAAGAGCACCAGTAAGCCAGGGGAGAATCCCAGTGGAGAGAGGGGAACCGGCCAGGCAGAGACATCAAGGGCGGTTCGTTGCTCCAGAGCCTTTCCGTTCACCTTCACATTCCTGGGCCAGACTACACTCAATCATATGGCCCACTGAAGAGATGAGTCTTCAGTAAAGACTTAAAGGTTGAGACTGCGTCTCTCACATGGGTAGGCAGACCATTCCATAAAAATGGAGCTCTATAGGAGAAAGCCCTGCCTCCAGCTGTTTGCTTAGACATTCTAGGGACAATTAGGAGGCCTGCGTCTTGTGACCGTAGTGTACGTGTAGGTATGTACGGCAGGACCAAATCGGAAAGATAGGTAGGAGCAAGTCCATGTAATGCTTTGTAGGTTAGCAGTAAAACATTGAAATCAGCCCTTGCCTTAACAGGAAGCCAGTGTAGGGAGGCTAGCACTGGAGTAATATGATCACATTTTTTCATTCTAGTCAGGATTCTAGCAGCCGTATTTAGCACTAATTGAAGTTTATTTAGTGATTTATCCGGGTAGCCGGAAAGTAGAGCATTGCAGTAGTCTAACCTAGAACAAAAGCATGGATACATTTTTCTGCATAATTTTTGGACAGAAAGTTCCTGATTTTTGCAATTTTATGTAGATGGAAAAAAGCTGTCCTTGAAAGTCTTGATATGTTTGTCAAAAGGTAAATCAGTTTAAAGCATGGAGGAGGAGATGTGATGGTGTGGGTGACACTGTCTGTGATTTTATTTCGAATTCAAGGCACACTTAACCAGCATGGCTACCACAGCATTCTGCAGCAATACGCCATCCCATCTGGTTTGCGCTTAGTGGGACTATCATTTGTTTTTTAACAGAACCATGACCCAAAACACACCTCCAGGCTGTGTAAGGGCTCTTTGGCCAAGAAGGAGAGTGATTGAGTGCTGCATCAGATGACCTGGCCTCCACAATCACCCGACCTCAACCCAATTGAAATGGTTTGGGATGAGTTGGACCGCAGAGTGAAGGAAAAGCAGTCAACAAATGCTCAGCATATGTGGGAACTCCTTCAAGACTGTTGGAAAAGCATTCCAGGTGAAGCTGGTTGAGAGAGAATACCAAGAGTGTGCAAAGCTGTCATCAAGGCAAAGGGTGACTACTTTGAAGAATCTCATATAAAATATATTTAGATTTTTTGCTTACTACATGATTCCATATGTGTTATTTCATAGTTTTGATGTCTTCACTATTATTCTACAATGTAGAAAATAGTAAAAATAAAGAAAAACCTTGAATAAGTAGGTGTGTCCAAACTTTTGACTGGTACTGTGTATGTACATGCACACATTTGTGAAATTAGTCTGGAGTTCTAATAGAATTCAGTTCTAAGTGACGTCTGTTTTGCAAGGGTAGCTCTATTGACGAGAAATGACCGATAAGACACATATAAGACACACGTGGGATCTTAATCCTTTCTCCTGTCTGTTCTAGACCCGACCACCTCAACAGTCACGTCAGACAGGTGCACTCCACTGAGAGACCCTTCAAGTGCCCGGTAATCCTCTTCTTTCTAACTCACTTTAATGCTTTCACTCTCTCTTTTTCTACTCTCTGCATGTATTATTGACCCTCGCAATGAATCTGTCTCGGTCCATTTGTCACCGTTAGTAAGTCACTTGTGATATCTCAGATGGGTCTTGCCATAAAGATCAGTCATTTACAAAATTACACTGATTGGCCAGATGGTGGCGCTATAACAAGCGATGAAAATGCTAACTTTGAAAGGTCATGCCCCTCAACCGGTTTGACCTAAAGTCATTCCATTCGGTACATAGGTCCCGGGTCACAAGGAGCAAATTTAACTCAGGGACGCATAAGGTTTGTCATGATGGATTTTACACTATTTTGGATTTTGTGAAAAACCCTTAAAAGCTACTCCTCTGGCACTGAATGACCGATCTCCCAGAAACTGCATCATTCGTGGGGGACAACATTTGAACTCTTGCCTTGTTCTTTCACCCTATTTTCAAACTTGTTTCCTGTCGTATGTCCCTTGCTTCTATGTATACACTGTATGAATGTGTTATAGGCAATTTAATGGCATTGACCTGCTTAGCTTCTAAAATATAGTGGCGAAGAAAAATGTCAATGTCCAAGCTTCAACAATGGTTTTGTGTGTGCGGGCGCGTGTGCTACACAGACCTGCACGTCTGCCTTCGCCACGCGGGACCGTCTCCGTGCCCACCTGATTCGCCACGAGGAGAAGGTGCCGTGCCACATCTGTGGCAAGCTCCTCTCTGCCGCCTACATCACCGATCATATGAGGGTCCACAACCAATCACAGCACCACGCCTGCCACCTGTGCAACCGCAGTGAGTGGACTACCATGTTATTTTTTATGTGTGAAAGGAGAGGAGAATACCTGTGTAACTGAGGTGGTTACACAGGTATCCCTCTCTCATTCCTCATCTTTCATATGTCCTTCTCTTTTGTTCCTCATCTTTTGTTCCTCGCCTTTTCTTATTTCTCAATGGTCTCTCTTCCTCCCTCTCCCTCCCGTCTCCCTCCAGGCTTCACTACCCTCACCTATCTGCGTGTCCACGCTCAGAAACACCACGGCCAGGAGTGGAAGGAGAGCGGAGGGACGCGGGGCATGTTCGGCGGGGCTGGTGCCGGCGGGGTGCTGCTGTGCCAACTGTGTGGGGTGCAGTGCAAGACACCCACCCAGCTCCAGGGCCACATGGGCACCCACGCCGTCACCCAGGTCCAGGGCGCCCCCAGCCCCAGCAGTAGCCCCGCGGGGACCGGTACCATGGCTGTGGCCGTGTCTCTGTCAGGCAGCTCAACCGTGGGCCTGCTGGTCACTGACTGCTCCAGCATCGCCCCCCAGCCTCTCAGCTAGCAGCCAGGCCCATTGGAGAGAGGGAGGGGGAAGGGGGAGAGGGGATGGAGGTAAAGGGGTGCCGTATAGACTGCAGTTAGGACAGCTTGAAAGAGGAGTGGATGTGGCTCCGGGGTGAAATTTCTCCTAAGTACAGATGTACTGTAGGATCAGTTTCCCTTCCCCTAATCCTAACCATTAATGGGGAAAATGAAATACTGACCCAGGATCAGCATATAGGGGCATTCACCCCCCAGGGCCCCATTTGTTTTTTTTACCTTTATTTTACTAGGCAAGTCAGTTAAGAACACATTCTTATTTTACAATGATGGCCTACCCCGGCCAAACCCTAACCCAGGCAACACTGGGCCAATTGTGTGCCGCCCTATGGAACTCACAATCACAGCTGGTTGTGATACAGCCTGGAATCAAACCAGGGTCAGTAGGACTGAGATGCAGTGTCTGGGAGCCCTTTGTATTTGATCCTATTTAACATGTTGCTGTTGTTTATGCAACAGTCACTTTATCAACTGCCATTGGTGGCCACGAGAGAGAAGAGGAAAGGAGAGATTGTGGAATCCCCCTTTTTTTGTATCAAATTCTACTGAACAAAGAGAACGTTTTCCTGTTCAATATGAAACTTTTCCATTCACATAGAACCCAAACTCCCATAACGATGTTTGGGATTTTACAAATGCATTGCTATTTCTTTTCCTTGGAAATATTGATTATACAGTATATGATCACCCAGACGCAGTATGAGCTGTGGTCCTACATTGGCTTTTTGCTTTTTAAGATGAACAGTATCCCAAGAAAGGACTGTTGCCTTTTCAACAGAAACATGTCATCACCATGTAACTTTACCATATCACTTATAGACAGATAGCATCAATTGGGTATTTATTTGTCTGTATATTTGGCCACTGAATGCTCGTCTTTCTTTGCTTCCTATGATCTTGTTGTTATTATTCTGGATGCTCTGATTTTTAATTCTCTCAAAGTTGAATTGGTCTGAAAAGTATTTGTACTTTTGTGACGCGTTTTTGTGAGATTGCATTCTAGACTGTTCATCTGTTGGTGTAGAATTTCCTCTGTTAATGTCACTGTATTAAAGCGGTAGTATGTATAACCTATATGCACTTTATCTGTGAACATGTACAGCATCTGATATCAGAGGTGCCAGTAGAATAGAAAATGATTATGTCTCTGGAGAAAAATGTAATTATTTTAAAACTTTTGTTTGTTTGTTGTCTCTATATAGATGTAGTTATGATAATCTGAATAGAGATTCTATGAACCGTTGATCTATTGTCCATGGCATTGCTTACACCAGTGGTCTAACCCTCCCCCACCTTTTCTCCTGTCCTTTGCTACCCCCCCCCCCAACTCCTCCTACTCACTATTCCACTATTTCAAACAGCTGATTTCCAAGAAAGAAAGGGATCATTCGGAAGAAATGGTTAGCAGATGACATAGAGAATAGCGATGAAATTATATCACACAGTAGCTGGTTTAATCTCTCTTGGCACTTTTCATTTTCTATCAGTGGGTATGATAGGGCTAGCTTGTTAGCAATTTAGCTAGCTGGCAACCCCGGCTAACGTTAGTGATGCAAAACTGACTTTCGTTGTGTAAAATCAAAAGAGGACTTCTTTGCGCTGCGAACCACGCGGGTTGGTTTTTCGTTAATTTCGTTTCGTCTACTGAAAGTGTTTTTTGGTCAAAGCAAATATATAGGTCACGAAAGTCTGCTAGCTAAATACCCGGCTGTCTTATATGGGCCATGGAACAGCTGGTTAGCATTCGGTCTAATGCCAGCTAGTTAACGTTCTACGAATCTGAATTTCATTGACCGACAACTCGAGCTGGAAGAACCTGGTGTTTGCTACCTTTTTTAACATTTTTATTTAGCTACCTCGGAAACTGGTTAGCTATAACATAAGCTAGTGTATGCAAACACAGGTGTGTGTACTTTTCGGTTTAGCTAGCTCGTTAGTTAACATCAACCAGACAAAGGTTGCTATCTGAGCCCGGGGCAATAAACTAATGTAGTGCGAGCTGGTAGCCAGGTAATGTAACATAGCATTGTTAGATAAGGGGAGACTTCTTACTCATCGTAAAATTAGGCCACAAAACAGAAAGCACAAATGTATTAACAATGATAGGCATTGCTTCCCCCAGCCAGACTGGTTGATTGAGTATGTGATCGCTGGTCAATTAGATAGCGTTTGTGTCGATATACCTCAGGAATTTCTGGACCCGACAGTGTTTTCGATCACACTGCTGACGTTATATTTTTGGTTTTCTGTCGTGACCTAACGTTACCTACCTCACTAAAGCCAATAATGGTGATTCCACGACAATAGTCTAATAGCAAGCTAAATAACACTGCTCCTGTTATTATATAGCTAACAAGATAGCTGCTAGCCATATCAGACATGGTTTACATTCTCTGTTGCATGTTCTACAAGCAAGGAACAGAGTCACAACCATGCCTGCATAGAATACTGAAGTCAAGCTCTCGGTTCATGTATATGTAATGCATGCAACGCTCAAAGCGAGTACAGTATTAGACATAGCTCCCAAACGAACCCTTCTGATAGGGGTTTGAAATAGAATGGCATTCCATGGTACAGGCCTGCAGCAGACAGTATGTGGTAACCTGTTCCCCGGATCTGAGTTGGGGCATAACAAGTATTTTTGCGTCAACACCTCAACTGGAACCACTTCCACGGGCCTCAGTGCAACTCCAAGTCTAACTGGACCCACTACCCCGGCGGGGACGCCTCGACACCCGACGTCTCTTGGGGGAAGCACCGGTGGTGGGGCAGCTGTACCACAGCCTCATAGTAGTCCTGCCAGTGAAGTGCCAAGCCCTGCTGAGATGGAGCCTGATCGACCTATCGGTTATGGCGCATTTGGTGTGGTCTGGTAAGTTGGGCCATTTTCAAATAAGAATGAAGACTGATTTCCATGTGAGGTTTCTGCATGTTTTTTTTTTCCTTTCCAAAAAGGGTGTGTATCTAACAGGGGAATGAAATAGACATACTGTGTGTGCGCATGCATGTGTCCTCACCATTGGTGACCAGTGCAAACAGACCCCATCCATCTTGCCCCTGCAGGTCAGTGACAGACCCTCGTGACGGGCGTAAGGTAGCCCTGAAGAAGATGCCCAATGTCTTCCAGAACCTAGTCTCCTGTAAGAGGGTCTTCAGAGAGCTGAGGATGCTCTGCTTCTTCAAACACGACAACGTAAGAATGATAGCAATACATCTATTAGAGGTCGCCCGATTATGATTGTAACGCCGATACCGATTATTGGAGGATCAAAAAAACCTGATACCGATTAATCGGTTGATTTAATAAATCAAATAATAAAAAATAAAAAATATATATATTTATTTTTAAAATTTGTAATAATGACAATTACAACTACTGAATGAACACTTATTTTAACTTAATATAATACATCAATAAAATCAATTTAGCCTCAAATAAATAATGAAATATGTTCAATTTGGTTTAAATAATGCAAATACAAAGTGTTGGAGAAGAAAGTAAAAGTGCAATATGTGCCATGTAAGAAAGCTAATGTTTAAGGTCCTTGCTCAGAACATGAGAACATATGAACGCTGGTGATTCCTTTTAACATGAGTCTTCAATATTCCCAGGAAATAAGTTTTAGGTTGTAGTTATTATAGGAATTATAGGACTATTTCCCTCTATACCATTTGTATTTCATTAAGCTTTGACTATTGGATGTTCTTATAGGCACTTTAGTATTGCCAGTGTAACAGTATAGCTTCTGTCCCTCTCCTCGCTCCTACCTGGGCTCGAACCAGGAACACATCGACAACAGCCACCCCAGAAGCAGCATTACCCATGCAGAGCAAGGGGAACAACTACTCTCAAGTCTCAGAGCGAGTGATGTTTGAAACGCTATTAGCGCGCACCCCGCTAACTAGCTAGCCATTTCACATCGGTTACACCAGCCTAATCTCGGGAGTTGATAGGCTTGAAGTCATAAACAGTGCAATGCTTGAAGCATTGTGAAGTGCTGCTGGCAAAAAGCACAAAAGTGCTGTTTGAATGAATGCTTACGAGCCTGCTGGTGCCTACCTTCGCTCAGTCAGACTGCTCTATCAAATCATAGACTTAATTATAACATAACACACAGAAATACGAACCGTAAGGTCATTAATATGATCGAATCCGGAAACTATCATTTCGAAAACAAAACCTTTATTCTTTCAGTGAAATACGGAACTGTTCCGTATTTTATCTAACGGATGGCATCCCTAAGTCTAAATATTGCTGTGACATTGCACAACCTTCAATGTTGTGTCATAATTCCGTAAAATTCTGGCAAATGAGTTCGCAATGAGCCAGGCGGCCCAAACTGTTGCATATACCCTGACTCTGTGTGAAATGAACACAAGAGAAGTGACACAATTTCACCTGGTTAATTTTGCCTGCTAACCTTTCTTTTAGCTAAATATGCAGGTTTAGAAATATATACTTCTTTGTATTGATTTTAAGGAAGGCATTGATGTTTATGGTTAGGTACACGTTGGAGCAATGACAGTCCTTTTTCGCGTATGCGTACCGCATCGATTATATGCAACGCAGGACACGCTAGATAAACTAGTAATATCATCAACCATGTGTAGTTAACTAGTGATTATGATTGATTGATTGTTTTTTTAATGAGAATTTTAATGCTAGCTAGCAACTTACCTTGGCTTCTTACTGCATAACAGGCAGGCTCCTCGTGAGGCAGGTGGTTAGAGCGTTGGACTAGTTAACCGTAAGGTTGCAAGATTGAATCCCTGAGCTGACAAGGTAAAAATCTGTCGTTCTGCCCCTGAATAAGGCTGTTCCTAGGCCGTCATTGAAAATAAGAATGTGTTCTTAACTGACTTGCCTCGTTAAATAAAGTTGTTTTAAAAATAAAAATAAACTATTTTTTGGGTAAATCGGCAAAATTGGTGTCCAAAAATACCAATTTCCGATTGTTATGAACACTTGAAATCGGCCCTAATTAATCGGCCATTCCGATTAATCGGTCGACCTCTAACATCTATACACAGGACTGCACAACACATACAGGATGCATCCTAAATGGCACCCTATTTCCTATACTTTGGACTGGAATAAGGTGCCATTTTGAGACATTTTCATACAGTATTGCATCCATAATAGCGGCATAAGACATAGTGATGCATCTCCCCACTGCTCATTGATATGTTTCCATACAGAGGCTAGCTCGACAAATGGCACTGTGAAGTTAGAGGTTTGTTATAGTTTAGACACTTAAGGACGAGAAGTGCCATATCAAATGTCGGCTGTGGACGCTAGATCACTTGCTGAGTGTTGACGAGCAGTGGCGAGTCAACGTGTACAATCATCAGAAAATGAACACGAAATGACGGCCAAAGATAGGATGGCCACTCACTGCTTTTAACCGTTCACCTGTCTGTTTTGTCTTTTAGAGCTCTAATCATTAAAACAACGAGAAGGATGATGATGATGATGTGTGTTTACAGGTGTTGTCAGCGCTGGACATTCTGCAGCCTCCGCAGATCGACTGCTTCGAGGAAATGTATCCTTCACATGCAAGTTCACGTGCACACACACACTTGCACACATGACTGTTATGTGTCAGCCATTGTTCACTCGTGCACTTTCTCTGTCCCAGTTTCTCTATATATTATCATGTCCTCCTCCTTTCAAAACAGTCAATCTACATAATACATTCTACATCAAGATAAACCTCAACCGAGATAATACCATTAGGGATAGTCTTGTGTTATGATAGATAGCTACATTTAACTTGACTATAGATAGATGGAGTATTAAGCTTTCTTTTATGTGCTCCAGCCACATCCAATAGACGTCTGTTTCCTTGACCACGGGCAATGCCTGACTAGCTACGTGATCACTGAGCTGATGCAGAGTGACCTCCACAAAGTCATCGTGTCTCCCCAGCCCCTCACCACCGACCACATCAAAGTGTTCCTCTACCAGATCCTCAGAGGTGAGTGGGACGGAGGGAGGAGTAGGGAAAGGCGCTGTGTTGGAAGTCAAGGTTAAAGGTTGACTGCTGAGCCTAAAAACAACCCATTTGTGAGTTTTCCCCCCTATCCTTTCTTGATTTGCAGGGTTAAAGGAGCCAGCTTGTTTCATGTGATGGAGCCATATTGACGGATTCATGTTGTCATTGACTGCAAACACTGAAGGGGAATTGGCTAGGGGCTATATTTGGACTGTTATGAGTAACAGTGATTCTCCTTCTCTCAGGGCTGAAGTACCTGCATTCTGCTAGCATCCTGCACAGGGACATCAAACCTGGGAACCTGTTAGTCAACAGCAATTGCCTGCTCAAGGTAACTGTGTGTACACGTTTGTTTAGGCGTGTGTCCGCATGTATGAATGTGAATCTGTGTGTCTGAACTTCCGCAAAAGACATGACAAAAAAAGCATGATGCCGGGCACAGAAAAAAATTACCTAGTAGAGATCAATATGGGCTGAAGAATATAATCTACACCTTTTCACAAACATACAAGTGTATTATGCTGTACTTACAGTGGTCAACCTACACTGGGTATACCAAACATTACAAACACCTTCCTAATATTGAGTTGCCCCCCACACCTTTTGCCCTCAGAACAGCCTCAGTTCATCAGGGCATGAACTCTACAAGGTGTTGAATGCATTCCACAGGGATGCTGGCCCATGTTGACTCCAATGCTTCCCACAGTTGTCTAGTTGGCTGGATGTCCTTAGGGTGGTCGACCATTCTTGACACACATGGGAAACTGTTGAGTGTGAAAAACCCAGCCGCTTTGCAGTTCTTGACACACTGAAACTGTTCCACCTGGCACCTACTACCATACCCTGTTCAGAAGCATTTCAATCTTTTGTCTTGCCCATTATTCAGCCTCTGAATGGCGCACACACACAATCCATGTCTCAATTGTCTCAAGGCTTGAAAAAAATTCTCCATTTACACTGATTTGAAGTGGATTTAACAAGTGACATCAAAAAGGTAGCTTTCACCTGGTCAGTCTGTCATGTCAAAGAGCAGGTGTTCTTAATGTTTTGTATACTCGGTGTATGTTATTATCATGTAACTAAATTCCCCCTCTTCCACTCACCTCTTTCTCTCTCTCCTTCCCTACCCCTCTCTCAGATCTGTGACTTTGGGCTGGCACGTGTGGAGGAGCCGGACCAGTCTCGTCACATGACCCAGGAGGTGGTGACTCAGTACTACCGGGCTCCTGAGGTGCTGATGGGCAGCCGCCATTATGGCTCTGCCATAGACGTCTGGTCGGTGGGATGCATCTTCGCCGAACTACTGGGTCGACGCATCCTGTTCCAGGCCCAGAGCCCCATACAACAGGTAGAGAGGGTAGGGCTGTTGCGGTAACCGTATTACCGCCACATCGGCTGTCACGAGTCATGAAGGCAGTCGAATTCCATGTGACCATTTGGTCACGGTAGTTAGGCTTCTCCAAGCTCCGATGCTGTTGGATGGTCATTAGTAGCCTACCAAACTTGCTAACTGCCTGGTACTCAGCACTCTATTGTCCCTCTAATCACTCTGGCATCAATGCCAATGTAATCGAAAATCTATTCAAACACTTCTATTCAAAAGAGGATCCCATCCGCATTCTATAGGCTAGGCCTACTATATTATTTATTTCTCAACTTTCCTAATATTAAGCCAATTGCTTATCTTTGGCTGACATGAAAATGAACCACAGGAAAAGTGTCCGCCATTCGCTATTTAAGTACATAGATGACATGTATTTTCCCCCCCTGCCCCTGTTTCGATACAAACCGTACCAATCAGAAGTTTCCACTCACCTACTCATTCCAGGGTTTTTCTTTATTTTTTACTATTTTCTACATTGTAGAATAATAACACATCAAAACAATGACATAACATGTATGGAATCATGTAGTAACCCAAAAAGTTTTAAACAAAATATATTTTATATTCTTCAAAGTAGCCACTCTTTGCCTTGTTGACAGCTTTGCACACTTGGTATTCAATAAAAAAGCATTCCTCATGAAGCTGGTTGAGAGGTGTCCTTTAGTAGTGGTTTCTTTGCAGCAATTTGACCATGAAGGCCTGATTCATGCAGTCTCCACTGAACAGTTGATGTTGAGCTGTGTCTGTTACTTGAACTCTGAAGCATTTATTTGGGCCACAATTTCTGAGGCTGGTAACTCCTAATGAACTTATCCTCTGCAGCAGAGGTAACTGGGTCTTCCATTCCTGTGGCGGTCCTCATGAGAACCAGTTTCATCATAGCGCTTGATGGTTTTTTCAACTGCACTTGAAGAAACTTTCATAGTTCTTGACATTTTCTGGATTGACTGATCTTTATGTCTTAACCTGTTGAGTGTAGGGGCAGTATTTTGATGTTTGGATGAAAAAAACGTACCCAAATGAAACTACCTATTTTTCAGGCCCAGAATCTAGAATATGCATATAATTGTCAGATTTGGATAGAAAACACTCAAGTTTCCAAAACTGTCAAATTATTGTCTGAGTATAACAGAACTGATATTGCAGGCGAAAACCTGAAGAAAATCCAACAAGGAAGTGTCTAAGAGAAACAAATCTCCCTGTTCCATTGCATGCCTTACCTCCATTTAAAGGGATATCAACCAGAATCCTTTCTCTTTGGCTTCCATATGGTGTGAACCGTCTTTAGACATAGTTTCAGACTTTTAGTCTGAAAAATCAGCGAGAACCATCACGTCGCGTCAGTGGATGGCTGGGTGCCAGCAGAGTTTTGCATGCGCAACAGCTTGGAGCAGACATTTTCTCTCTCCTATTGGAAAAAGCTACGGTCCGGTTGAAATATTATCGATTATTTATTGTAAAAACAACCTGAGGATCGATTATAAAAAATGTTTGACATGTTTCTACGAACTTTACGGATACTATTTGGAATTTTCGTCTGCCCCGTCGTGACCGCTCGAGCCTGTGGATTTCTTAACGCGCCAACCAAATGGAGGTTTTTGGATATAAAATCATCTTTATCGAACAAAAGGAACATTTATTGTGTAACTGGGAGCCTCGTGAGTGCAAACATCCGAAAATCATCAAAGGTAAGCGATTCATTTTATTGCTTTTCTGACTTTCGTGGCCAATCTAATTTGCTGCTAGCTGTTTGTCTGCTGAGAGAGATGTCCTAACATAAACACTTGGATAGCTTTTGCTGTAATGTTTTTTAAAAATCTGACACACCAGGTGGACTAACAAGCTACGGTGTGTTTTGCTATATTGCACTTGTGATTTCATGAAAATTAAATATTTTTAGTCATTTAATTTGAATTTGGCGCAATTCAGCGGATGTTGACGAAAATGATCTCGCTAACGGGTTGGGTGCGCCAAGAAGTTAAAGTAATGACTAGCTCATGAAGCTGGTTGAGAGAATGCCAAGAGTGTGCAAAGCTGTCAAGGCCTAGGGTGGCTACTTTGAAGAATCTCATATATAAAATATATATTTAAACATTTTATCACTTTTTGGTTCCTACATGATTCCATATGTGTTATTTCATAGTTTTGATGTCTTCACTATTATTCTACGATGTAGAAAATAGTACAAATAAAGAAACTCTTGAATGAGTAGGTGTCCAAACTTTTGACGGGTACTGTATATTATTTAATATATGTAAAGACCAGATTTAATTAAGAATAGTCTGATGGGTGACAATATTATTATCACTTGTCAATTATATATTATCACTTGTGAATGATGTGACTTTTTCGAATCATAGTCGCACACCTCATTGAGCCTAACCCATAGGCCTATATGTTTTGATAAGGTTTGTATCACAACTGAAGTGGCTAAATAACTTCTTAAAATTAAGCACATTTATTTGTTTTACAAGGGGTGTGGAGCCTAACTGGCATACATAAAAGCATTACATGCATAATCGCATTTACGGTTACTTTTGAGAATGGTGTTTTCCCGCTAATGGTACAGTCGCGCTTATAGCCTACTGCCATGTGCGTATTCCTGTGCTTATAATGTGAAGAAATTGCCTAATAGTTTGTCAACATTTTAAGCTAAACGTTCTGATCTGTTGTGTCAGCCACATTGAGTAAAACATGATTATTTTATGTATTTTTCGCACGAATAAGAATAGTTTTGTACTCTGGGGTATAGCAGATTGGCATAAGCTAGTGCTTTTGCTGTTCGTTACTCATCTTATTGGCTGATGAAAAGTTAATGTGGACAGTTCTTTCAATATCGTTAATATGCACCTCGGAATTGAATAAAGACGTGCGCAGTTGCATCCCCGATGTGTTGGTCTTCACTTGTAGCCTGTGAGAAAGACCCGATCACGTGATAGAGAGCAATGTGAGTGAGAGGTGCATCGGTGCAAGTAGCACTCAGGGAGAAGGGCACAACGCAGCACTCTGGGCCAAGGGCACAACGGCCACTGGCCGCTACAGGCATGGATTTCTTTAGGGTGTATTACAGCCAAACAAAGGGGACACCGCCGTGAAATTTGAGGCATTATTAAATGCTTATCAAAATGTGAATGAGACTGATGAAGTGTGTGTATAGCCTGCAGAAAAAACAATGGAGCTCATTCCTTTTTTCTAGCAACTTTTTTTTCAAATCATCATTATTTGCATCATGCAGCCTTGCAATGTATTAAAAACCTAATACACTGCTCAAACAAAGGGAACACTTAAACAACACAATGTAACTCCAAGTCAATCACACTTCTGTGAAATCAAACTGTCCACTTAGGAAGCAACACTGATTGACAAATTTCACATGCTGTTGTGCAAATGGAATAGACAACAGGTGGAAATTATAGGCATTTAGCAAGACACCCCCAATAAAGGAGTGGTTCTGCAGGTGGGACCACAAACCACTTCTCAGTTCCTATGCTTCCTGGCTGATGTTTTGGTCACTTTTGAATGCTGGCGGTGCTTTCAATCTAGTGGTAGCATGAGACGGAGTCTACAACCCACACAACTGGCTCAGGTAGTGCAGCTCATCCAGGATGGCACATCAATGCAAGCTGTGGCAAGAAGGTTTGCTGTGTCTGTCAGCGTAGTGTCCAGAGCATGGAGGCGCTACCAGGAGACAGGCCAGTACATCAGGAGACGTGGAGGAGGCCGTAGGAGGGCAACAACCCAGCAGCAGGAACGCTACCTCCGCCTTTGTGCAAGGAGGAGTAGGAGGAGCACTGCCAGAGCCCTGCAAAATGACCTGTAGCAGGCCACAAACGTGCATGTGTCTGCTCAAACGGTCAGAAACAGACTCCATGGGGGTGGTATGAGGGCCCGATGTCCACAGGTGGGGGTTGTGCTTACAGCCCAACACCGTGCAGGACGTTTGGCATTTGCCAGAGAGAACCAAGATTGGCAAATTCGCCACTGGCGCCCTGTGCTCTTCACAGATGAAAGCAGGTTCAAACTGAGCACGTGACAGTTTTGGAGACGCCGTGGAGAACGTTCTGCTGCCTGCAACATCCTCCAGCATGACCGGTTTGGCGGTGGGTCAGTCATGGTGTGGGGTGGCATTTCTTTGGGGGGCCGCACAGCCCTCCATGTGCTCGCCAGAGGTAGCCTGACTGCCATTAGGTACCAAGATGAGATCCTCGACCCCTTGTGAAACCATATGCCGGTGCGGTTGGCCCTGGGTTCCTCCTAATGCAAGACAATGCTCGACTTCATGTGGCTGGAGTGTGTCAGCAGTTCCTGCAAGAGGAAGGCATTGATGCTATGGACTGGCCCGCCCGTTCCCCAGACCTGAATCCAATTGAGCACATCTGGGACATCATGTCTCGCTCCATCCACCAACGCCACGTTGCACCACAGACTGTCCAGGAGTTGGCGGATGCTTTAGTCCAGGTCTGGGAGGAGATCCCTCAGGAGACCACCCGCCTCCTCATCAGGAGCATGCCCAGGCGTTGTAGGGAGGTCATACAGGCACGTGGAGGCCACACACACTACTGAGCCTCATTTTGACTTGTTTTAAGGACATTACATCAAAGTTGGATCAGCCTGTAGTGTGGTTTTCCACTTTAATTTTGAGTGTGACTCCAAATCCAGACCTCCATGGGTTGATAAATTTGATTTCCATTTGATAATGTTTGTGTGATTTTGTTGTCAGCACATTCAACTATGTAAAGAAAAAACTATTTAATAAGAATATTTCATTCATTCAGATATAGGATGTGTTACTTTAGTGTTCCCTTTATTTTTTTGAGCAGTGTATTAGCCCAACATTTGTAGAACAGTAATGTAAAGTTACATTTAATAACTCTAAATTAAACAGGAGTGTATTGCTTTGTTAACACAGAATAGACTTATGTGTGGGTACTCCCTCAAATCGTTTGTAGAAAATATCCTTTATTTTATTCAGCTTTGTTCAATTGTATTCTTCATAATATAAAATAATGCCACTGAATTCTAAGCTAATTTTGTCTGCTAAATGAACTAGTGTAGCCTACAGCCATTTGGCATAGCCAGATCAGGACCAAACATAAGGACAACTCAAGAGTACGCTATTCTGTTCTTCTGAAATAGACTAAATATCATGCTGCTTTAGACAGGTCTGAAATAAATTATGGATTTATTGTGAAGGTGTAGGCTATATTACATGGATTTATAAACATTTTAAAATGTAGATGCTCTAAAGATCTGCATCAGTGGCTTGTGTGGAAGCCAGGAGATGCTAAATGTGTTTAACGGTCATTTACCGTGAGACCGACAGTTATTTGCTTGTCAGTCACCGGCTGACAATTTTGTGGCCGCCCTAGTAGAGGGGTGGGAGGCAGGGAACCCTGGGAGGGAGGAAAGAGGGAAAGCCATCTAAAGGTGTAATCTGTCTGGGCAATAATTTGTACTTTTATCTAACAATTAATAACCAAATAATGTATCTAATTTTTTGTCCCTTGTGGATGGTCGGTTTTTATTTATTTAGGTTATTTGTCAAATTAAATCTCTCTCCCACCCTCACTCTCTCTTCTCTCTCCCTCTACCCTGCAGTTGGATCTGATCACTGATCTGCTGGGTACCCCTCCTCTCTCTGCCATGGCATCTGCCTGTGAGGGGGCCAGAGCTCACATCCTGAGAGGACCTCACAAACCGGTACTTCCTCCTCACTACCTACTGCTTGCATTTTACAAATGAAAACACCTTACTTCCAACTAGGGTTGTTACTGTGACCGTATTATCACCACACCTGCGGTCACGAGTCATGACTGCAATCAAATTCCATGTGACCGTTTAGTCACGGTATCTAGGCTTCTCAAACTGTGCTCTGATGCCGCTGATTGTCATCAGTAGCCTACCGAACTTGCTAACTGCCAGTCACTAATGGCCTGGCACTTATTGTTATTCTAATCACTCTGACGGCAATGCAAATGCAATCAAAAATCAAATCGAACACTTCATGAGAGCCCATGAACATTTCTATAGGCTATGCAATTGCGTGAGAAAATATTTTTTAAGGCCCCTGTTAAAACGACGAGGGAGGTTCCCATCAGATTTCTGTAGGCTAAGCCTACAGTTATTTTTTTTCTCAACTTTCCTAATATTAAGCACATTGCTTCACTTTACAACAGGAGTATAGCCTACCTGGCTGGTATGAAAATGAACCGCAAGAAAAGTGTCCTCCATTTGCTATTTGTGCATATGATGACATGTATTATTGATTTATATTTTTTTCCCGCCTCTGTTCCGCCAGGTGCATGATAATCATAGTCACACACCATGTAGCCTAGTCCATAGGCCTATATGTTTTAAGGTTTGTATCACAACTAAATTGGCCAAATGACTCCAAACGTAGCCTATAGCCTAGGCATAGGACCCCTGGAACACGGTTGGAGAGCCCATAGTCTACAGAGCCTAGTGAAAAGTGTTCTTATAAGCCCGGCTGTTACGCATTTGCGTGTGTAAAGACTTGACTGGCCTCTATTTAAGAGGATTCCAGCTTTCTTGTGATGCTATATTTCTTGCTCACTTCTTAAAATGACGCACTTTAATCTGCTCTACAAGCAGTGTAGCCTACCTGGTATACGTAGACGGCGTGTGAGTTAACTTTGGGGAAGGTAATTTTCCCCATTTAAAAATGCAACTTTTATAATAAAAGCATGACATGCATAATCGCTTTTGCAGACTTATGTAAGAGAGCCTACTATTTGTCGTGATGAATAGATTGCAGTCATAATTTAGGCTAACAATATAACTCAAATCAGTGTTAGCAAAAAATAACGTTCAATGCATGGCAAATCAATGCTTTAGTATCCTGTTTTTAAATTTATTTATCTATATAATTTTGGCAATTTAATTCAATTTACTTTCGGGAAAGCTCAGCTTCCCCTAACGTAACGTCCAGTGCAGGCAACGTATTACAAGTATTATATTTTTTTGTGGACCATTCTAAATCAAAAGTAATTCAACAACATGCACTATATATATATTAGTATACAGGTACAGTGGAGCAAAAAAGTATTTAGTCAGCCACCAATTGTGCAAGTTCTCCCACTTAAAGATGAGAGAGGTCATTTTCATCATAGGTACACTTCAACTATGGCAGACAAAATGAGGGAAAAAAATCCAGAAAATCACATTGTAGGATTTTTCATGAATTTATTTGCAAATTATGGTGGAAAATAAGTATTTGGTCATTAACAAAAGTTTATCTCAATACTTTGTTATATACCCTTTGTTGGCAGAGGTCAAACGTTTCCTGTAAGTCTTCACAAGGTTTTCACACACTGTTGCTGGTATTTTGGCCCATTCCTCCATGCAGATCTCCTCTAGAGCAGTGATGTTTTGGGGCTGTTGCTGGGCAACACGGACTTTCAACTCCCTCCAAAGATTTTCTATGGGTTGAGATCTGGAGACTGGCTAGGCCACTCCAGGACCTTGAAATGCTTCTTACGAAGCCACTCCTTCGTTGCCTGGGCGGTGTGTTTGGGATCATTGTCATGCTGAAAGACCCAGCCACGTTTCATCTTCAATGCCCTTGCTGATGGAAGGAGGTTTTCACTCAAAATCTCATGATACATGGCCCCATTCATTCTTTCCTTTACACGGATCAGTCGTCCTGGTCCCTTTGCAGAAAAACAGCCCCAAAGCATGATGTGTCCACCCCCATGCTTCACAGTAGGGATGGTGTTCTTTGGATGCAACTCAGCATTCTTTGTCCTCCAAACATGACAAGTTGAGTTTTTACCAAAAAGTTCTATTTTGGTTTCATCTGACCATATGACATTCTCCCAATCTTCTTCTGGATCATCCAAATGCTTTCTAGCAAACTTCAGACGGGTCTGGACATGTACTGGCTTAAGCAGGGGGACACGTCTGGCACTGCAGGATTTGAGTCCCTGGCGGCGTAATGTGTTACTGATGGTAGGCTTTGTTACTTTGGTCCCAGCTCTCTGCAGGTCATTCACGGGGTGAGATCACCCCCACGGGGTGAGATCTTGCGTGGAGCCCCAGATCGAGGGAGATTATCAGTGGTCTTGTATGTCTTCCATTTCCTAATAATTGCTCCCACAGTTGATTTCTTCAAACCAAGCTGCTTACCTATTGCAGATTCAGTCTTCCCAGCCTGGTGCAGGTCTACAATTTTGTTTCTGGTGTCCTTTGACAGCTCTTTGGTCTTGGCCATAGTGGAGTTTGGCGTGTGACTGTGTGAGGTTGTGGACAGGTGTCTTTTATACTGATAACAAGTTCAAACAGGTGCCATTAATACAGGTAATGAGTGGAGGACAGAGGAGCCTCTTAAAGAAGAAGTTACAGGTCTGTGAGAGCCAGAAATCTTGCTTGTTTGTAGTTGACCAAATACTTATTTTCCACCATCATTTGCAAATAAATTCATAAAAAATCCTACAATGTGATTTTCTGGATTTTTTTTCTCATTTGGTCTGTCATAGTTGAAATGTACCTATGATGAAAATTACAGGCCTCTCATATTTTTAAGTGGGAGAACTTGCATAATTGGTGGCTGACTAAATACTTTTTTGCCCCACTGTATATAAAATCCAGCACACAGCCATGCAATCTCCATAGATAAACTTTGGCAGTAGAATGGCCTTATTGAAGTGCTCAGTGACTTTCAACGTAGCACCGTCATAGGATGCCACCTTTCCAACAAGTCAGTTCGTTAAAATTCTGCGCTACTAGAGCTGCTCCAGTCAACTGTAAGTGCTGTTATTGTGAAGTGGAAACGTCTAGGAGCAACAATGGCTCAGTGCGAAGGGGTTGGCTACACAAGCTCACAGAACAGTTTGTCTTCGGTTGCAACACTCACTACCGAGTTCCAAACTGCCTCTGGAAGCAACGTCAGCACAATAACTGCTCTTTGGGAGCATTGTGCAATGGGTTTCCATGGCTGAGACGCTGCACACAAGCCTAAGATCACCATGCGCAACGCCAAGCATTGGCTGGTGTGTTGTAAAGCTCACTGCATTGGACTCCGGAGCAGTGGAAATGCGTACTCTGGAGTGATGAATCACGCTTCGCCATCTGGCAATCCGGCGGACTTATCTATGTTTGGCGGATGCCAGGAGAACGCTACCTGCCCCAATGCATAGTGCCAACTGTAAAGTTTGGTGGAGGAATAATGGTCATGGGGTGTTTTTCATGTTCCGGTGAAGGGAAGTCTTACGCTACAACATACAATGACATTCTAGACGATTCTGCTTCCAATAGTTTGGGGAAGGCCCTTTCCTGTTTCAGCATGACAATGCCCCATGCACAAAGCGAGGTCTATACAGAAATGGTTTGTCGAGATCAGTGTGGAAGAACTTCGACCCCATCAAACATCTTTGGAAATAATTGGATTGCTGACTGCGAGCCAGGCCTAATTGCCCAACATCCGTGCCCGACCTCAACTAATGCTCTTGTGGCTGAATGGAAGCATGTCCCTGCAGCAATGTTCCAACATCTAGTGGAAAGACTTCCCAGAAGAGTAGAGGCTGTTATAGCAGCAAAGGGGGGACCAAAACCCATGGTTTTGGATTTAGATTTTTGACGACCAGGTGTCCACATACATACCACACACATATCATGTAGTATATATTAGTAGGCTATATGTAACGACCAGATTTAAATGAAGAATAGTCTGATGGGTCAGAATATTATGAAGTGCTTGTCACATTGTGAATGAGAGACTGATGAAGTATGTGCAGCCTGCGAAAACTCATGCCTTTTCATGCAACTTTTTTCAAATCATCATTAGTACCGTCATGCAGCCTTAGGCTGTATGTTTAGATTTGTAATCCATTCAAAGTCTAAATTAAACATATAGGAGCACCCGTTTCTTTAACTGCTCAACACAGAATAGCTGCATGTGTCACTCCCTCTGAAATTGTTTGGGGGGGGATTCATAGCTTTCTTTGATATTCAGCTATGTTCAATTGTATTCTTCATACTTTAAAATAATGCCACGGAATTCTAAGCAAATCTTGTCTGCTAAATGAGCTGAGCTAGTCGAGCCCATAGCCAGACCAGGGCCTAACATAAGGACTACTCAGAATATGCTTATTCTGTTCTTCTGAAGTAGGCTACATTTTCTTTGTTTCATTCGACTTGTCTAAAACAAATAATGGATTTATTGTGATGTACGCTATATTAAATTAATTTCTTGTACTTTTTGTACTTGGATTGTTGGCTATGCGTGCAAGCCAGGAGATGCTGAACGTGTTCATGTTAAATCCTCTCCAAAAATATTTTGGAAGAAATAGAGAAACGTGCAAGGGTGCCAAAATATTACTGCTCATGGCCCAGTTTCCCAAAAGCATCTTGAAAGACTAAGTTCATTGGTGAACTTAGCCTTAAGATGCTTTTGGGAAACCGGGCCCAGATAGGATCTATACCCTACCCACAATCCTTATCTAAAACTAGGTGCAGCAGTTCATGAAGTGAAATCTCTCTCGCTCCCCCCACTTTCCCCCTCAGCCGTCACTCTCTGTGTTATACATGCTGTCGGACGGGGCGACCCACGAGGCCGTGCACCTGTTGTGTCGTATGCTGGTGTTTGATCCGGTGAGTACAGACAAAAGTCTATCGAGAACCGTCACTCTAAAGGCTTCCTCTTTTTTATAGGGACGTTCAAGCAAGAGCTGAAAAATGTAGTTAGCTACAGTAAGGGAGAAAATACAAGATTAGAGGGGGACCAACTTTCTCTCCATGTGTGTGTGACTCAGGCCAAACGGATCTCGGGCAGCGACGCCCTCTCCCACCCCTACCTGGACGAGGGCCGTCTGCGCTACCACACGTGCATGTGCCAGTGCTGCTACTCGGTGCCCAGCGGGCGTGTGTACACGCGGGACTTTGAACCGCCCGCCGACCGCAACTTCAGCCACAGCTACGATAACAGCCTGCTCTCTGTCTGGCAGGGCAAAGGTAGGAGCTATCTGGTGCTCTTCCCTCTACTCCTCTTTCTCGTCACTTCTCTTCTGTCTTTTTTCCAACCCAGCTTGTTATTGAAATTGATGGCCTGTTGCAATCTCGCTCTCGCAATCTCTCCTCTCTCTCGCTCTATCAGAGCTCATCCATCACTTCATAACAGAGCACCAGCAGGGGAAACGAGTGCCGCTGTGCATCAACCCCCAGAGTGCTGCCTTCAAGACCTTCATCAGGTGAGGAACACCAAGGGAGGGAGGGACGAACGCAACTAACATACATGCAGCTTAAAATACTATTTTGCCATGTACTATCTACATCTCTCTCTGTTTATCTTTCTCGATCTCTCTCAGGTCTACTGCGTGGCATTCCTCCAAAGTCTCCAGGAAGGAGGAGAGATGAAGGGGAGTGTCATTCATGTACAAGAGGAATCGTGGGAAATTCAGTTTGATAAAAAGAACAAGACAAGCTTTGGTCCATATAATCGAGAGGCTTGGGTTTCTCTGGATGAAGGGGAGGTGTGAATGAAACCGTACGCCAGCCTCTCCGAGAGAAGAACAGTGTCTGTCAGAGGAAATCCTCACTTTTATTAAAGACTACATTTCCCTTCAATGAAAACTACAGTTCCCAACTATGAAAACTACTATTGACACTGGGGGAAGACTTGAGGACACCAACGCTATAGGCATTTCTAAAATGTGCTGCTGGATTTAAAAAAGGAATAAAGAAAGAGCGAAGACTGGTAGAAGAGAAATGATTGGAAACATTTATTACTAGAAGAGTTGAGGTTGGTTGTGTTGTGCTCCAACGTGGTTGATGGCGGAGACAAAGGAATAGCTGTTTTATTATTTATGTTGAATAATTGTTCTGCTCTGTTAAGTCATTCCAGCTGCGTGCAATATGATGAAAAGCAACGTGCTCCTGGCGATACCATACTCTCTTTACCTGTGCGCTCAGTGACTTAGGCATGTTAATGTCACATTGATGACCCTACCTTTTTTAATCATTGGTTCTATTGATTTGGTTTGAGAGTTTCACTGGACCCATTCTCAATATCTTCGGTAAACTGGTCTTAGATCTGCGCTACAAAGCAACCTCTGGCCTTGAGCGTGGCTCCGTGCTACTTCTGGGACTCGAGGTAGATGGAGCCTCGCCCATGTTTTTAAAATCATATTATTTTATATTTTAATTTATTGTTTGATTTAGCTTCTCTGAGTGGCAGTTTGAGTTTGAGCACATGTTGTTCCCATGTACTGAGTAGTCAGCCATTTCGGTGTGTGTGTGTGTGTGTGTGTGTGTGTGTGTGTGTGTGTGCGCTCACGTGTGTAGAGTTTAAGGGAATGTGCAGTTTTCTACTTCAATGATCTCATTACCTCAAACAGTTGGAGTCAAAAAGGGAACCCAGAGAGAGTCTACTGGGTAAAGTGTACATAGATCCAACTCAACTACTACGTACTGTAACGTGATGTCATTCCTTTGTACTAAATCACTGTCCTTAAGCTCTCTCTGTCACTTGCCTAATTTCTCCCTCTTGGAGAGAGGGAAGGAGGGACAGGTGGCGGGAAGAACAGCTTGTTGAAATGTGTTGGTGAAATTGCTGCTGTGTTTTGATTTTCCTTTATTGGTTTATTTCCAGTTGAGTTCACGGCTCAGGTGTTCCGTTGCAAAGTACTGTGGACCCGACCACGCAAATACACACCGATTATTATTCACCAATAACATTGTGCCTCAATTTTTTTATTTATTTTACCCACAAAGAGGAACCACAAAGCTCTGTGCGCTGAAGCTCTGACTGGAGCTAGTACTAACTAAAATGAGGCTCCTGAAGACGCCATACTGTGCTTGATGGCATTGCCATCATGGCAGTGGTCAGGCCCTTGTCCCACCACTTGATGGTGCTATTGGCAGTGTAGGCTAGGGGGTGATGGGGATTGCCAAAATGTTTCACTTAAACCTGCATGTATGTATTTATGATTAAAAAAAGGACGAGGATTTGGATGCAGTGCAATGGGAGTTGTCGCCATGGACAAACCTTCCTTGTGGTGATGTTAATTAGTTTTTAGGAAATATTTTTTGTTTTAATGTGTTTTTATTTCGGACTGTTTTGTGATGTGATTCATTTAAAAAGTTTTTGGGGGTTTTCACAACTTGGCTATTGTCTTTAGTAGAGAGTCAAAGCAGGCTGGGTTTTAGAAGAGCTCACCAGGGCCTGTCGCTCTCCCTTACACCCTCCTTTCTTCTCTCTATCCCCCTCACACTGTCCTCTCGTCTCTGTTTGCCTTTTATAGCAGGGTCGTATTCCCTAGGCACCGAAAAGAAAAGACTCAAACTGTGAGGGACTACTTGAACTTGTCCAACAAGAAACTTGATGCAAATTGTGTTCCTACAGTGTGCACTAAGGAGTATGACCCAGCTATGCTTGAGGTAGAAGCCAATAAGGACATCTTCCTCATTGGAGGAGCTTCCTCTGGCAGTTAAATAGTTTAAAGCAGCTTTTCATCCTCTCCTTCTTTCCTTTATTGGCACTGATAGACAGGTTGAAGCAATGTAGTAGAGAGAAGCTCAGTTGGGGATTTGCTTTCACATGCCCAGTTCTCTTCAGGCCAGGATCCATCCCAAATGGCAACCCATTCCCTTTCTAGTGCACTACTTTTGAGGGTCCTGGTCAAAAGTAGTGCACTATAATAGGGTGCCATTTGGGATGTACACCCCTTACTGAAGGAAAGGAAGCAAGTCTGTATCCTTCGTTTGTGCATCAGTAGGCACGGGAGAGAGACTACACCTGGGAATGTAGATGTTAGAAATACGGGAGAAAAAACTGATACGTGTGTTTTTGATTGTTCTGAATATGAAACCGATGTTTTGAAAAAAAAAACCTTTTTTTTTGTCATGATATTTTAGGAAAAGTCCTTGACTTGTGTTCCCAACAAATACTTGAATTTCTTAAGAAAACAACTAGAGTAAAGTAGTGAATGAATAAATGGATAGTCACTGGATAATATTCCTGTATGGTGTCTGTCTGCTTATCAATGGGGAGGGGGCTCAAAGGGCAACGTTACATTGTACTGTGTCAGATTGTTGACTTAAGGGCTGCTGTTGTTTTTTTTTTGCCTCGTGTTTTATTTTTTGAGGGTTGTTTTTCTCGTGTTCAGAAAGGTTGGTTGTAAATGTCATTTCTCTCTGGCAATTTTTCAACAGGTTCAATTTCAACGTGTCTGATAATAACTGGCTATTATGCCTATTGCATTATAGCCCTAATTATGTGATACTGAGATATTATAATCAGTTTATACATATGACAAATGTGTATTATCCTTCAGTAAAGTGTTACCCAATTTATCACACATTATTGTACAGCTTATCAGTTTGAGGTTGACCAACTGCAGAGATTGTGCAAATTTAGATTGCTTCTGTATTTTCTATCCATGTGCTAAACATCTTAATGTCCAAGACCAGACATGTTTAGAGAGCTGTAGGCCTATAGACCTATTTAAGCACTGTAGGCTGGCTTGTTTAGCGGACCCCAACTGTTTGTGGAACTTTGTACAGTCTTATCTGATTGAGCATAGCTACGTTCATTCTCCAAATTAGTCAAGTTAATGATTCAACCCATGGTTTGACAACTTGCAGTTTGATGTCTTTATAAAAAACGAAAGGACTTTTTTCTAGCCAGCTTGATCTGAAAAAATGACTCGGGCTATTATTAGTCCGTTGCCCTTGAACAGCAAAATACTTTATCCAGGGACAGCTGTTGTCTGTCACAACACGGCTAGTCCTAGGAGTCATAGCCAATGAGGCGACCTCATCCGCCAATTACACTTGGATATTAGCCTACCATACCCGGGAGCAAGGGGGATGAGAGAGAGAGAGGGGTGGTAGCGAACTGGCTATGTAACCGGTTTAATGGCAACACTTTAGCCACAGCGTGACTGTATCATGCATACGCTAGGATTTTTCTTCTTCTTCCCCCTAGACTGTTTACTGAAATTAGTTGTACGACAGGTCCTAAAATAATCTGCAGAGAAGACTTCACAGTGAATGTATCGAATATTATCGGCCAGGCAATAGGGGTCGGTCGATATGGCATAACGGTTCAGATATCAGTAGGGTTGTACGGCGGCCAAAGGCGAGAAGAGCAGTGCCCTCGCAGTATAAATCAAAACACTCGAGCGAACCATCGACTTCAAAAGCATTTCGCCTCTCGGAAATAAAATTGCTGAAGCAGCGATCCGACAGCAGCACGTCGGGCGGGAGTCCTATTCTGATTCTGACCAAGACAAGAGACCACACGACAGAAGCGGGGAGGACACACACATCTATTTGTCTTGCTTGACGCGCGTTCTCATTTCTCGCAGATATCCCGAATACGGAATAAGACAAAACACAAAGAGAATGTGGAACAATTCTCGACTTGAAGGCAACCACCAGGACCAAACACACTGATTTCCCCCTTGATCCGACCGACCGGGCCGCAGAACGGGACGCCGCAACAACCAAATGTAAATTCAGCCTATCCATCTCTTCTTGTTTTACTCTCCCTTTTAGTACCCCTTCAACACCCAACTCTTCATTCTCACCAACCCTGCTCCGAGGTTAAACAAGAAACGTCATATGTCTGTAATAAATGTTGTGCCTGTGTGTCGTAAACGGTCACGTTTTAGCCTATACAGGCCTGAATAATCTTGTCATCTATCGCATGTTGGTTGGTAAGCAAGCATGCATTGTCTGTAAAAAAAAAAAAAAAAAAAAAAAAAACTGAAGCCAAGCTAGGCAATTTATCCATTGCGTGTGTGTGTGTTGTTAATAATAGACAAACCGCGTGCCACACAACCTGTTAGAAGCTTCAATCACTCTTGTGCACGAAACGATTGTAGGTAAAAATGAATCGAATGCAAATCTAGCGAGCTCGCAGTCGCACTCATAGTTACATTGATTTGTCCGGTTTGTAGTCTACACTGGCCTACAGTAGCAAGCAAACAAACATGACAACGGTTAGCCTATGCAGATGTGGAGCCGTGCCAAGACCGGCACAAGTCTCCCATTTTCAAAACAATATGTTGCTTATTGTTGCGTTTACTCTTATTTAGTGCAAAACAGACTTGTCCCGATATTTTTGTTAATAGAGGAGGACCGTGTTACTTAGGCTACTGACGCGCATTGCGTATTTTGACAATTAAGTCTGAGACACGTTTTTGCACGGGTCTGCCAGCTAGGTTTTGACGCTAACGAGCCTGTGTTTTCTGCCAAGTTAGCGATGTAGCAACGTCAGGATATGCTTGGGGTTATACAGGGGGCCAGTGGTTTTATCCCCCACTCCATGTAAATTGCTAGTACAGTCTACTGTCAGGAGGTGCAGCCTATGCACTGCTGTGCTGAACAAAAGAACACAGCTAGCCAAGATAAATCTGACAGTATTTATATTATGCCCAGATAGGCCTTTATCAAAACCGCATGCAAGTGCACCCATTTGTTGGTTATGGGATGAACCTGTTGTGTTGTGAGAGGGTGCATCTATTGTCCAACAGCCTAGGATGGAACAATTAGGCCCCGCCCCAACATCCTCTTCCACCCAACCCTTCATATCCCTCATCATATCCCATATGTACTGTAGGTAGTCCCCATTGTCAAATGTCCTTCCATCTCCTCTCTCTCTAATTCCCTCTCTCCCAGCTGTAATCTGTCTAAATCTCCTGCGTTTCTAATCCCTTTCTAAATCTATTTTGGTTCCAGCCACCTTTTCCCTCTTCCTCCGCCTATTCATCCCGTCTCTCTCCCCAGTCCCTCTGAGTGCACATGCATTCGCCTGGAGAGCAATGACAGTGGAAAACCTCAAATGAATTCATAACCCCAACGGAGGCGGCGTATAGCTGGTGCAGCCAGCGACACATGACGCCTACAGTGTAGTCAATGGATTTGTCAGCGTTTGTGAGATTAGAGTGTAGTGTAGGGCTGTCTACGCACCAGGTAATTATTTGAGTACGACGTTCATCATGTTATAAAAGGCTGCAGGGATGACACTGAATAAATATGACATTCATAGAAACACCACGCTGGCAGTTTTTATATGTGCATCTGTAACGGATGTTAACCGTACTATCCTTGCGTCGTGTTTAGTTCATAGAATTCATCCCAGCCAGTGTTCCCAGTTGACCGTTGTTTATGATCTGTGATTAAACAGGAAACGGCACGTTAGTTGTGCAGGGCTTAATGATGTTGATGGCTGTCGGTGGTAAAATCTGTAGCATGAAAACAACTGTGTTAGCAGTGAACTATTGACCATTACATCGGTGCATGCTGGCTAACACACTTTTATATACAACAATCCTATACCAAAGCACATCCCAGAAAGCCCCTCAATCCCCAACAGGTACCATATAACCACGTGTATAAATCAGGAATGTACACATTGTAAAATAGAGTACGGTATTCAGAACGTGACCTACCCCTTGCGTCACATTTTCATACTAGGGAGACCTGACATTCACAATCTCCCCCTATCTACAAGCGGGGCCAATAACAACATGCCTTATTGTCATCGGGATTTGAACCAACCAATAAGAGTGCTTGAACATTAAATACACATTTCTTTCGAGGCAAGTGGAAACAACCAACCCTGTTACACATAACTGATTTCTTGTACAATTACTGCACTCTTAATCAAGGTGTGTGAAACGGATTTGATTGATTTTTCTCTTTTTTTTCTCCCTCTGTTTCTCATCCTCCCCATCATCTGTCTGTTTGTTCTGTCTCTCTCTCTGTCTCTGTCTCGTGTGTGTGTGTGTGTGTGGACCCAGAAGCCACCCAGGCCTCTGCTGGTTATGAGCAGGGGGTTGGGAGGGAGGTGTGGGGAGTTAACAGACATACCACCCACGGCTGTATCGTAGCCCTCTTTCCTTATGTATCTGTTTAATTAACATGGACCGTAACCACTAGCAAGTCCATTTTCATTCCCGAAATATCCCCAAAACTAGCCTACTGAAAAGCAAATGCAGCATTTGACCACATACTGCATTAGCATAACATAGCAAAACATTACTACTAGCATAACAGTATTAACATAACTAGCATAACATTACTAACATTTGTGTTCTGTTGACAACACTTACACGCTGCCACGCTTTCTAATGATATACCTTCAACCATCTAGCAGCGAGTGATAGTTGGAAACTCGGCTACCATAGCTTTGGAAGTACCCTGCGTAGATCAGTCATTCAACTGTTTCCCACTTGTCAAGTGGTTTGAGGGCAGTAGTGAGGTACCTGTTGACACACACACACACACACACACACACTGGAACCATGCTGAGCATCCTGGCTGCCGGCTCCATCTTCTTCCCGGGCCTGTTCCTGCTGTCTAAGAGAGGCTTGAAACGGACTCCAGGTTTGGGCTTGAGCGAGGGAGACGCCACCATCGTGTCTGCCAGGTACACACACACTTACAAGTCAGATACATGAGTCAATGTTGAGGACCTCGCCTACCTATCAGACCTTTTACCTTATGCTATTCTGCTTTGCTTGACATTTTATACTATTCCGAGTTATGGGTATAAATATGTCAACTGAAACCCCACTCTCTGACTCTCTCCCCACTAGGCTGGTGTCATCCATCCAAGCCATCATGGCTTCCTCAGCTGGATACATCATCGCATCCTCCTGTGAGGACATCATCGAGGATCAGTATGTACAGAATAATGATAATGCAGTAGTAGTTGCTGTAAAGTTGGGTTCCAGTGCACGTCCCTGTGTGCGTCTGTGTGTCAGAGGTGTGACGTCTAATATATTTGGGTCCCTAACGACACCGCAAACTCTCCAGTGTTAAATCGACACTAGCTAGGTTTCCATCCAATTGGAGAGAGATTTTCATGCAAATATTCTAAAATCTGCATCAAGAAAATATGCATATTTTCCCACCAATAGTGTGTTTCCACCAAATGGACATGTTGCAGATAAAAGCCAGTGTGTGATGACGTAGTGCACACAAAATGTACCGAATAAGTCAATGTTTTTACATCGTATTTGAAACTCTACGGATAGTTTTGTCACAAAAAAGACTGGTCTTGGCACGTGCTCTCTGGCCAACAGCTTGCAGACACAGTGCGGGTAGCCTGGTCGACATGATGAGATTCTGGTTTTATTTGTCAGACGGCGTCATGTCACCAGAATAAGACCCTCTGATTTTTATTGGGAAGGCGCATCAAGATACCCATGTACTTTCACCAACCTGTGAAGTTAATCATCGTTTATTTCATCTGAAGCTTAATAAACTGCATGGTTTCCCCAGTCATAGTGGGAGGACCACACACCATGACATCGCGTGACTCCAAGTTTACTTTGATATGATGGTTATTCTATAAATATTTGCGCATAAAGCCGTTTCCACCACCATTTCTCACATAATAATTATTGTTACCAATACAAAAAGATCACACAATGTCCAACGAACAAATTCTGTCGGCATTTATAAAATTCTACCTAAACTACCTATTTCCATCACAGCAATCGTGATTATTTTTTTAAATACGGTATGACTTTACTCGCATAAACCTGTGGATGGAGACGTGGATACTGACGGTGTTAAATTTAACACTGGACTAGTGTCTATACGGGTCCACACTTTTCAGTGTTAAATTAACACTGCTTAGTGCCGACGCTACACTTTGTCTGTGTCAGGGAATTAACACTTTTAGTGTTATGCAATAACACCCCCTGTAGTATTTTTAACCATTACGCAAAGAGGTCCGAATCTCTTGACAAGGTCGCTTGTGTTGGATTAAGGACATTACAAGTCTTTTAATGCCTGGCAGCAGAAATACTCAAACTTTAACACAACTGTAGACCACTTAAACTGGTACAACACTTCCACTCACGGGTGGCCAAAAGCAACAAATTGAAAGTCACACCCCCACTAAGCCACTCCTCCAATATAATTTCCCAGTGTGCCTTGCCTTTTCGAGTGAATTGTAGAGTTACACCCATGACTGTATTTGTTGGTGACAGAGACATGGTGGTTGAATTAATTCATTTTCAGTCCTGTGGACTTCACCAAATGAGTTCCTACTGTAGACAAATGTTATCATTAAAATTAAGCTCTTTAGGACAATACATTAAATATATCATAAGGCCTTAGTTTGATAGCAAAGTTTCACCCTAACACAGTAGTGTTAGAAACCTCCTGGTTTACAGGCCACATCAGGCCTGTAAGTCACATTCTGCTGGCTTACAAAGTGATATATGATTCCTATAGGAATTCCGCCAGTTAGGACATCCAACAGTTGGAATTTTTATTCACCCGCAGCTGCATTCTGAATGACTGTTGGGGTTAGTGACATTGTGAACAGACTTCCTAAATCAGGGGTTCCCAAACTTTTTTGGTCCGTGACCCCATTTTGATATTAATTTTTTTTTCGCAACCCCACCATGTAAAAAAGTGATGTAATCAGCGACCAATGTTAACTTTTTTAATTGCCGTTATGACCGTCTGTCAAACATTGTTTTAGACTGAAACATTATTACAAATCAATCTGAAGTATGGTTTGTAATACATCCGAAAGGATGTGCGAAGTTTAGGATTTAGGAAAACATCAGGCAATAATTGTGTATGATTTTCTGTGTAGAAAAGAACCATCATTGATCATGTTATTTTTTTTCCACTAGTCTGATTTACCGCCTGGTCCTGTCCACTCTATTCTGAGGGAAACAGAAGACACGTGTGTTTCTGAAAGTCTTATGTTTTCAGGGGTCATAATATTTTGTAGCTTCAACCATTTAAAAGTTAGAGCAACATTTCTAGGAAGAAAACGGAAACTTACACTTGCATCCCCCCCAAGAGTTTTTCGCGATCTAACCCGTTTAAACTGGAACAGCCATTTTGGTAAATGGTAGACTGATTGGTAAACTGATTGGATCAGTTTAGAAGAATGTATGTTATTTGTCTTTGTGTAGCATAAGATTTAATCAGTCAATGTACATGCAAAAAAACAATCCTAAAAAGGTTTACCTGCAGAAGAGCATGCTGGGAAATCTGATAATGATGGGTGTGGTTTTGATGGGAATGTTTTACTGTCCAGAGTAAAACTGACACTCTCACACTCAACACTGGTTATAAACCCCCACATTGGGGATATTTTAAACCACTGAGTGTTAATTTCACTCTTACAGACTTAATTTAACTCCACAATCAACACTAGAAATGTGACATTGAAAAATCAACAAGTTAACTCTGGCCAATTTACTGTGTATGTTTAACTTTCGATCCAAATAAAGTATTGAAGTGTGTGTGTGCGTAATAATCTGTCATTCTCTTCCTGCTCACCTTGTCCCTGTTAACCGAATTAGTATTTAAACCCAATTAACCTCTATTTGTCCCAAAGCCAGCAGAGCTATTTTAGTATCTGTAATGCAGTCACTCAGAAACCAGAAACCGAGACTGCAGCATGCTGCTATGGAACTGTAGGAGTAGCTACTCAAACATGTCTCCACTGGTATTACAACTGCAACTTTGTTAACAGTGGACTACAGCAAAACTATATGAAATGCACACAGTGTCATGTTTTTAGTTAGAGGAGGAAGGTTTGTTTTTGGTTGAAGGAAGAGGAGGATTGGAGGAGAGGAAAAGCAGAGTAAGAAAGGAAGATTCTTTAGACTACTGAGATGCTGTGATTCTGAGTCAGACCCTGTTGTCCTAAAGAACGAACTCACAATGTGACACAGCTGCTCTTCTTAACCCCCCCGCTCCTCTTCCCCTCATCTCTCCATCAATTAGGAGGAGGAGGAGAGAGAGGAGGGAGATACTGCCAGTCACCGACTCCCTCCCCCTTGGCCTCATTTGCCAGTCAAAGTCGGGAGGTGCGAGTGCCGGCTCATTTGACTACCAAATCACAAACCCATCCAAATCATCCTGGCCCATCCTGGCCAGTCACTTAACTTCCTGACGTCTAGGCTGGAGCGTCACTGAAATAGGCAATAGTGTATTTACATGGTAGTCACATAGGCAGCTACAGTGTACATGTAGTTACAGTGTAGGTACACATTGTTGCATAGAAAATAAACTGTTGCACTTTCTCTTTCTTTCGCTCTCTCCTTTCTCACTTTCTCTGTCTCTCTCCCCCCCTTGCGCCCTACCTTTCCAGACACTGGCTTACCAGTACCTACATCCTGTTTGCGGTGCCCTACTTTGCGTACGACATCTACGCCATGTTCCTGTGCTACTGGCACAAGCTGCAGGTCAAAGGGCACGAGGAGGAGGGCGGCAGGCCTAAGCCAATGGGCTCGGCAGTGGCCAGCTACCTGCGCAGAGAGTTCCTCATGGTGCTGCACCACGTCGTCATGGTGACCATCTGCTTCCCCGTCTCCGTGGTAACTATCGCTGTAACTAGGGTGGCTTTAGCGGACTATCTCGGGAAGTCTACTGTGGCATGGTCTGTCTTGTGTCTAAAGGGGGGGAAAATAACTAATGATAAATTATACACACACACACACACACTTAATAATCCTTTAAGTCTTGATAGAAAGAGATGAAGCGTTGGTGACTTGGTTTCTGATCGCAAAAAATGTCCCTAACCGGCAACCGTCTGCAGACTAGACTCTCTCTTGCTCCAATCCCCATCTGCCTCCCGTTGCTACTGGCAGCGGCACGGGACGCCAATGTTAACATCCCTTCTATGGACACGTGTTTTTAAGGGGAGATGAGGTGTGCGTGTTTGAGATTTTCTTTCAATGGTCTGTCTATAAACTTTATCAGCCATATCATGGCCCTCTATCGCATCTCACTCTTCCCGGCTTTCTCCCCCCACTCCCCTCTTTCTCGCTCTCTTGATGTTAGTTCTGGAGGCAGGGAAAGGGCGATTACTTCCAGGGTGTCATGTTCATGGCTGAACTCAGCACTCCGTCCGTCTGCCTGGGGAAAATCCTCATCCAGGTAATACTCAGTCACTCACTCCTACCTCTCCCCCTCTCTTTTAACCCCTGTTCTTTCTTTCGCTCTTTCTCTTGCTCTCTCTTTTTCTCTCCTCTCTCTTCTTCCTCAGTCTCTTACTCTCCGTGCAGCAGTCTAAGAGCCTCGAGTCTCTGATTTTGAAGGGCTCACTTTCTAGCTTTCATGTTAGCGTTGTTGTCTCCTGTGATTTTGGGTTGACATTTACCCAAGCTCTTTCTCTGTCCTTCACCCTGCTCTTGTTCTCTCTCTCTCTCTCTCTCTCTCTCTCTCTCTCTCAGTACAAGAAGCAGCACACTCTTCTTCATAAAGTGAATGGCGCTCTCATGCTGGTCACTTTCTTCATCTGTCGAGTTCTGCTCTTCCCCTACCTCTACTACGCCTACAGCAGGTAACATACTGAACTCTGTCTGTCTGACTGTCTCTGTCTGCCTGTCTCTGTCTGCCTGTCTCTGTCTCAAATCAAACTTTATTTGTCACATGCGCCGAATACAACATATCTTTGATAAGATGGCGCCGAAGAGGATGGCTGACGTTTTACATGCTCCTAACCAAACTGCTATTTTGTATGTTTTTCTTTTGCGTTGTTTGTAACTTATTTTTTACATAATGTTGCTGCTACCATCTCTTATGACTGAAAATAACTTCTGGACATCAAAACAGCGATTACTCACCTCGAACTGGAAGAAATGTTTTCCTTTAACTAGTCAGACAAGAAGGATATACTGCTTTCTCAGGAACAGGCCCAAATCCCCGTCAATTGCGTGAAGACGGAGAAAAGGGGGGCGCAGGTTGAGCTGCCTTCTGGGAATTCGTAGGTCGAGCGAGTAAACTCCCACTGCCATCCGTTCTATTGGCTAATGTGCAATAAAATTGATGACCTACGATTTAAGATTATCCTTCCAATGGGACATTAAACTGTAATATCTTATGTTTCACCAAGTCGTGGCTGATCAACGACGCGTATAATATAGAACAGGCGGAATTTACCATGCACCGGCAGAACAGAGAAGCTACGTCTGATAAGACGAGGGGTGGGGGTGTGTGTCTATTTCTCAATAACGGCTGTTGCGCAATGTCTAATATTAAGAAGTCTCGAGGGATTGCTCACCTGAGGGTAGAGTACCTCATGATAAACTGTAGACCACACTATCTACCAAGATAGTTCTCATCTATATTATTCGTAGCCGTCTATTTACCACCACAGACTGATGCTGGCATTAAGACAGCACTCAACCAACTCTATAAGGCCATAAGCAAACAAGATAATGCTCATCCAGAAGCGGTGCTCCTATTGGCTGGGTACTTTAATGAAAGCAAACTTTTTATCCGTTTTACCAAATTTTTACCAGCATGTCACATGTGCCACCAGAGGGGAAAAAAACTCTAGACCACCTTTACTCCAAACACAGAGATGCATACAAAGCTCTCTCCTGCTCTCCATTTGGCAAATCTGACCATAATTATATCCTCCTGATTCCTGCTTACAAGCAAAAACTAAAGCAGAAAGTACCAGTGACTCACTCAATACAGAAGTGGTCAGATGACGCGGACGCTACGCTACAGGACTGTTTTGCTAGCACAGACTGGAATATGTTCCGGGATTCATTCAATGGCATTGAAGAGTACACCACCTCAGTCATCAGCTTCATCAATAAGTCCATCGACGACGTTGCCCCCACAGTGACCGTACGTACATATCCCAACCAGAAGCCATGGATTACAGGCAACATCCGCATCGAGCTAAACGCTAGAGCTGCCGCTATCAAGGAGCGGGACACTAATCCAGACACTTATAAGAAATCCCGCAATGCCCTCAGACAAACCATCAAACAAGCAAAGCGTCAATACAGGATTAAGATTGACTCCTACTTCACCGGCTCTGACGCTCGTTGGACGTGGCAGGGCTTGCAAAATGTTACGGACTACAAAGGGAAACCCAGACGCAAGCTGCCCAGTGAACGAGCCTACCAGATAAGCTCAATGCCTTTTATGCTCGCCTCGAGGCAGGCAACAGTGAAGCATGCACGAGCGCACCAGCTGTTCTGGATGACTGTGTGATCACGCTCTCGGTAGCCATTGTGAGGAAAAACCTTTTAAACAGGTCAACATTCACAAAGCCGCGGGGCCAGACGGATTACCAGGACGTTTACTCAAAGCATGCGTGGACCAACTGGCAAATGTCTTCTGACATTTTCAACCTCTCCCTGACCGACTCTGTAATACCTACATGTTTCAAGCAGACCACCATAGTTCCTGTGCCCAAGGAAGCAAAGGTAACCTGCCTAAATGATTACCGCCCGTAGCACTTACGTCAGTAGCCATGAAGTGCTTTGAAAGGCTGGTCATGGCTCACGTCAACAGCATCCTCCCGGATACCCCAGACCAGGGGTGGACAACTCCAGGCCTCGGGGGCCTGATTGGTGTCACTTTTTCTCCATCCCTAGCTAACACAGCTGATTAATCAAATTGCATTCTAAACTGAAGATCATGATTAGGTGATTGGAGTCAGGTGTGCTAGCTAGAGCTGGGGCAAAACTGTGACACCAATCAGGCCCTCGAGGACTGGAATTGCCCACCCCTGCCCTAGACCCACTCCAATTCACATACTGCCCCAACAGATCCACAGATGACGCAATCTCAATCGCACTCCACACTGCCCTTTCCCACCTGGAGAAAAGGAATACCTGTGAGAATGCTGTTCATTGACTACAGCTCAGCGTTCAAAACCATAGTGCACACGAAGCTCATCACTAAGCCTGGGACTAAGGACCCTGGGACTAAAACCTCCCTCTGCAACTGGATCCTGGACTTCCTGACGGGCTGCCCCCAGGTGGTAAGGGTAGCCAACAACACGTCTGCCACGCTGATTCTCAACACTGGGGCCCGTCAGGGTTGTGAACTTAGTCCCCTCCTGTACTCCCTGTTCACGCACGACTGCGTGCGTCCAAACACACCAAGACAGTCGTGAAGAGGGCACGACAAAACCTTTTTCCGTAAAGTTTTTTTAAAAATCTGACACAGCGGTTGCATTAAGGAGAGGTTTATCTAAAGTTCCATGTATAATGGTTGTATCTATTATCAATGTTTATTATGAGTATTTCTGTAAATTGACGTGGCTCTGCAAAATCACCGGATGTTTTGAAGCAAAACATTACTGAACGTAACACGCCAATGTAAACTGAAGTAGGATCTGTCTTATTTCTGTAGATATTGATGATTTATAAGGCACATTAAACAGTTAGTCTATTGATTATAGACTTACGTTGGTTTCCTCTCTCCTCACTTTTCTTAGACAATTAAGGCAAGGTCTGTTTTCTCGTCTAACTCTGCTACTGCCTCCACCGCGTTCTCAGCACCAATATGTTAACTTAGCTATTATGCACGTAGCAACATGGTCTAGGAAAAGGCACCAATTCAACAGCGTGCTGTGTTTTAGAACCGCGGACAGCGACCACTATCCAACGCGAGAGAAAGTGCAGTATTTTTTGTGTTTTTCTCCATTGTTCCTATGTATTATATCAATAAGTGAACATTAACCCTCATTCCTCCCCCTCCTCCTCCTTCTGTTGCAGGTATGCCTCCATCCCCCTCTACACAGTGCCCTTTGGGGCTCCCTGGCAGTACAACGTGGGGGCCTTCTGTCTCATGGCCCCACAGGTCTACTGGTTCACCCTCATCTGCAGGGGCGCCTTCCGCCTCTTCACCGGGGCCTCGCGCTCCCGACCCCCGGCTGCACTCAACAAGCAAGATGGGGGCTGCTACCCCGGCCAGGGAGCCCCTTTACCTCCCCCAGCCAACGGCTACAGTCCCGTCCCCCACCAGGCAGACAGAGAGACTGACACGCACTGAGAAAGAGAAAGAAAGAGGGAGGCAGAGATGGAGAGGAAGAGAGATCACTGTGGGGACGGGGCCAGCCAGACCAGGCCGGGGAAGGGAAGACCGAGGTCTGTCAAGGGAATCTATTGTACTGTATTACAATGACACTGTAACCTAGGAGAGAGGGAGAGAGAGATTGTTTCTCATCCTCTACCACTCTCTCCCTCCCTCCATTGTCCCTTTAGAGTTGCATGGACCTCTGGAAGAAGAGAGAGACAGATTGAAAGAGGAGAGGGTGAAGAAAGAAAGAAATGAATAAGGGAGAGAAATGGAAGCATAGACAGAAAGACTTGTGAAAGGGCAAGTATTTCAATATTACGCGTCTGTACACACTGATTTCAAACTGAATGGGGGGGGGAAATGAATGGATTCAAAAGCAAAAGGATGAGAGAACACATTGACGAGCAATAGTGATCGAGTGATACAGAGAAGAATACAGGCGGATTAAGCAAGAGTGATCATCTTATTTGAGTTAAAGGAATAGATAAAAATGTATTCTTCTCTTGAAAGAGATTCAACTGCTGTTCAAGATTTAGGGAAGGATACAAAATGAATATTAATGTATAGAAATGTGTAGTAAATTATTATTTGGTGACTGCAAAAAGGGGGACAAAGACAATACCAGTATTTCAACTTGTGATCCCGGTCCTGTATTATTTGTCCACCAAGATGATCCACTCGGGATCCATTTGAGCGGGTCTTGTCTTGGGACATGACAGATGGACACGCAAACAGCGCCTCTGGTATCGCTTCGTTCAGCCTTCTCTCCCCTCTGAAATGGTCCTTCTCCCTTTTCTCCTGTTTAGACAACGAATGTGGGAGGAGGGGAATGGGGGTTTATAACAGTTGATGAGTAAATGTCATTTTAGGTTTTTATATTGCTCTCATTCAAAGCATTTTATTTATTTATTAATGTTGATCGTTTAAAAATTAATTTATGCGTTGTGATTTTTCTCTTGTACTCACTCCCCACTTCAATCAAAAGAGGAGAGGGAGAGAGAGATTGAATGTTGGAGAGACTCATAGAGGGTGAGAGAAGGGGGGAGTAGTAGACTCGAATGGGACAATGATGCAGCTACGCTGTCCCAGTCAGCCATCCAAGTTGATTAACGCTGGAAGGCGGTCCTCAATACACGACTGGGTGGGCCTGTGCAGCTTAGCAGATCTTTGCAATGCCTGGAGAGGTGTTTTAATGTCTCCCCCTAAACAAGGTAACCACATTTTAGAATCTAGATGCGTTCTACAGGCGTTCGTTCTCCAGGCTTTCTACAGTCTGCTGATGTAAGGGATTCCTAGATGATCTAAAGCAGTATTATGAAGGATTTCGAGAAAGTAAGTTGGTGTAGTGTGTTCAACGGCATGGGCGGAATTTGAAGTAGATTTCACTGGCAGCTGGTACTCTCTTTTATGCATTGAGGGATTTGTGCGATCGGACCGAAGAAGAAACACATTGACAATGCACTGAAAGAAGGGACTGATAAGGTTGGATTGGGAGGGGTAAACACAGGTTCCAAGTTCTCATTTTTCGCCACTATTTCAACCACTATTTTGTTTTACTTGTGATTTTAAATCTGTTTTGGCGCCGTTTACTCATGTTGACAGCGTGCAATGGCACCGATGTAGCTCAGGTTGGGTCATGAACGCCATTTGGGACGAAACCTAAGTCAAGAGGGTTGAAATGTGGTCCTTGAAGATCAATCCCCAGGGTGAACAGACCTTGAACACTTGACCACTGCCTTGGGTTGTGACTTGGAGTTGGTTGACATTGGGACTCGACTAGCCTGGTCCCAGATCTCTCTACCGGTACATGGAAGAAAAGTGAACAGATAGAGGGACTACTGTATAATACACTGGACTAAACTTAATGCATCGTGGCTGTTTTCTGCTGCATGATAGGAATGAGAGAATGGCTTTTTTGACCATTGGCCAATATTAACCTGGGAACACTGTAACTCTTAACTTAGTTACTATTTACAATGGTCAGTTATGGTACTGTTTAAAATGGCTTATTGGAGGACTTATTCATCTCCGCACCCAGAACCAAATCAGCTACTCGATTTTAACATTTTGAAATGTTTTATGATAGATCTTTTTTCATTTTTTTTTCATGCTTTATAACTGATTTAAAGGTACATTGGCAAATTGTATGATCAACATTCTTTTCCATGCAAAAAAAGTAGACCTAAGCCTCCGGCAAGGGATATAAACTGTGGAGTTGATCATACAAATCAAATATCGTTCCACAAAAATGAATTATATGTTCACAAATGTCAGTTGTAACAAAGATTAGGGTCGAAGTTCAGCTTGACATCGTGATTGAAATGTAAAGGCAGTGTTCCTCATCTGACTGAAAGAGGTCGCTGAAACTGCCACTAAATATCATTTGCACTCGATGGCAAAGTTTAGTTCCAGAAGATATGCTTTGAGTGAGAGGCGTTGGAGTTAAGACAAGATGGTGACGATTTAAGCCAAAACGGTATCTTCTTCTAATGTCTACTGTTGCAACTGACCCCCTCTAGTCTATTATAAATGATGCCTTCATGTTAAACCCTATGAGCAAAATAATGTCTTTCCACCAATTTTGCTCACTGGGAAGTGTTAACTCCCAAACGAAAACGTCATTCATTTTACCAGTTTACATGTCCTCTGTCATGTAAAGTATTATAACAACAAAAATCTTCCATATTGTTTGTTTATTTTATTAATTTATTTGAATGTGTCTCTATTTATTGAATGGGTTTGAATGTACATACGAATACATGTATAAATGATATATATCCTGTACGTATGGGTTTGTTGACTGCTGCCTGACTAACTGTGGGCTCTACTGTGTAAACTCCTGTCTGTATCTGAAATGACAACCTGTTCCCTACATCATGCACTACTTTTGACCAGGGCCTTGTTAAATGTAGTGCACTACAGTATGTAGGGAACACCGTGGTGCTGTTTTGGACGCAGAAGTGTTCTGTTGGCTGACATATACTCTGCTCTCCTCTTCTGCTCTGACTACCAACATGACATCAGGAATCTACCATTCTAGCACCACTGCACTGCTTTTGAAAAGAAGCACCAATCTCATCGTGGTGAAGAATTTTGAGCGAAGTTTTGCTTTACATGCAACAGACTGACCAATAAAATCGTCCCCCATTGTTTGTGCATAAAGGAGATTCCTGGAGTCCGTTTATTTAATTCAAGAATCCCTATACTTTGAACCATGAGATCAATTGAAATGGTATTCCTTGATCAATTCTCTCAAGACTGCAGTTGGCTATACTTGCTACTGTCCATGGCCCACATTCATAGAGTAAGAGTGCTGATCTAGGATCTCAAAAGATAAAGATCAGCACTTTCTTTGAGGCGTTTTATGAATATGTACCCAGGGCTCGGCAATTCTGTTTCACTAGGGTCAAAGTAGGACTACTGTTGCTTGTTAAATACTGCCAATACTGTCTGAAATGCATGTCATGCCTGTACCTATATTTAGAAAAGAATGTCATTTTTATTATAGCTCAATTTGAGGGTAGGCTAGTCTGAAACTGGGGTGGGATTCTATAAATGGAAAATATGCTATAAATATATTAGTTTTTAGTTGAACATAGAGTTGAACATAGACTAATTCCTTTCAGCAGATAGAAATATAACATTAGATTGTGGATAATTGTGTACAGTGCCAATAGGAAGCTTACACCCCCTTGAACTTCTTTCTCGTTTTGCTGTCTTAAAATCCAATCTAAAAAGGGATTCAATTAGATTTTGTTCTACAATTCTACACAACCTACTCCAGATATTCAAAGTGAAAGAAAGTTATAGAACATTTTCCAACTTAAGAAATAACTCTCCATCCCCCTGAGTTAATACTTGGTGGAAGCACCTTTGGCAGCCATTACAGCTGTGAATCATTTTCATTAAGATTTGACCAACTTTGCACAACTCTTAGGGCATAGTATATCCATATTTTTGGTCAAATGTGCTCAGGCTCAGTAAATTTGGTTGGGCATCATTGATGGGCAGCTTTATTTAAACCCCTCAGATTTTTTTAAAGCAGGACTGAGACTAGACCACTCAGGAACACTAAACACCTCTTGGAAAGCAATTCTGGTGTGTATTTGGCATTACATTTTGTGATATTGTCTCGCTGAAAAATAAACCTCTGTCCCAGGTTTAGGTTTTCAGAAGACTGAGGCAGTTTCCCTCTAACGTTTTACCTGGCCTTTGCTCCTTTCATATTTATTTTGATCCTGGCAAACTCCCCAGTCCCTGCCGATGACAAGCATACCCATAACATGACACTGCCAACACAATACTTGGCTTCTTATATAAATAGGCTGGAAGCTGCTGAAAAGGCCAGATATTTAAATAAAAAACAACCAATAAAATCTCAATGTTATCAAAAACAAAAGAGCTGCATCAAAAAACAATTATTGAAAAGACCTAAAAATATCTAAATATGTAGCAACACATTTACAGGAGGTATTTTCTTAGGCTGCTACTAGGGTGCCATGGAAACTATATAATTGTGTGATGATACCAAATATGTATATAAACCCTGGATTTATAATACTATGATTTCTAGATGCTTTGAAGCCATTGATTGGCCTCAGATAAGCAGTCCTCCATAGGAATGAATGGAATTATACAGTATTTCAATTTTAATGGTTCAAAGACATAATTACATGTATTTAAGTATTTTTTGTTGTAGTGGGGACAGTAAAATTAGAACTTCCAAAATGTATACTTTAAGGAAGAATAAAAAGATTTAGCTCACATAATATAATTTAAAAGTATGCATTGGAATGTAAGAAAATACACGTTGCAAAAACGAACGTAGATATTAGTAAATGCATTTTGATAGCTTCCAAAATATTATTACAACAGTGGGGGAGTGCAAAGATGGAGGCGCGTGGTTAGAGCGTTGGACTAGTAACCGGAAGGTTGTGAGTTCAAACCCCCGAGCTGACAAGGTACAAATCTGTCGTTCTGCCCCTGAACAGGCAGTTAACCCACTGTTCCCAGGCCGTCATTGAAAATAAGAATTTGTTCTTAACTGACTTGCCTGGTTAAATAAAGGTTAAAAAAATAAATTTAAAAAAACAGCGCCCTCTGTTTATCATCTAGTGTATATATAAATCATTGGACGATACCGTATGTGTGAGATAATGGCGGCTCAGATAGTTTGTTCAGTCGGCGTCTCCCATAGCAAAGGGACACATTTCAAGGCCCACTTAATCCAGTTTGTTTAACTAGGCAAGTCAGTTCTTATTTACAATGACGGCCTACCCTGGCCTAACCCGGATGCTGCCCTATGGGACTTCCAATCACGGCCGGTTGTGATACAGCCTGGAATCAAACCAAGGTCTGTAGTGACGCCTCTAGCACTGAGGTGCAGTGCCTTACGCTTCGAACACATTGCGTTTCAGTACACCAGAAGTACATTCATTTCCAATGGAACGCTGCGTTTGCCTTGCAGCATTGCGTTGGAGAGGCAGTTGCAGAGCGTTCTGTGTGGTGCAGATGCATCAAATTGTACGGTAAACCTGACAGAAAGTAACAAATTGTGAATGTTGAATTTTTGTTGCACACATATCCAGTAAAAACTGGAATTACATTATAAAAACATTAGATTGCATAATTTCTTTACATTGTGCATAATAAATTATGTATTCGATGACATCTAAAAAGGTATTGTGAGAGCCTATAATATAATTTCCCTCCAAAATAGCTAAATGCAATAATAGTCAAGATAGCAGAGTAGGCTCTTCCAACAATGAGACCAACGTTGAGGAAGGTGGTTTTGATCGCGCTGTTGGGCCGGGACCAACCCCGCCGAAAGCGCATGTCTGTGTGGGTCCAGAGGTGGTTGAAGTCCCGAAAGCATGCAGGTGAGTTCCACCGTCTCATTCAAGAGCTTCGACAATTTCGAGAGGAATTTAAAAGTTACTTTCGTCTGGACCGAAGCGATCACCTGCTCCAGATGGTTGGAGCCAGGATCGCCCGGATGGATACCAACTACTGGGGTCCATTAGCCCAGTTGAACTTCTGGCGATGTTTTCCTGTAAGCTACATTCTAGTGGATTTTTAAACTCTTTGATACCGTAATTGATTGATATTAGATATATTTTACGTTCAACCTAGCTAGTTAATAGACCCTATGTGACATGAGATGTACTTTTATAGAAAGTTCTAATTAACAATAGCTTTTCCCAGAGTTGGTTTAAAATCCTTATTCGGAGCAAGGTTCGTTTTTGAATGCGCCTTTGGGATTCTGGCAGCCCGGTGGAGAATGTATCGGCGTGCTTGGTCTCAGTCGCTAAAATGTCGATGCCTCCGTGAAGTTCTCCACAACGACCTGCCGAGGTCATTCCAGGTCCCGTTCCGGATGGAGACTGGCACGCCAAATGGTCACCTACCTGATGTCACCAGGGCAGGCGCCAACAACGCCCCCAGACAGGCACTCCAGGTGAGAGAAGCTGACCACCTACTTCTCATCGCCAGCAGGTGAAGTCCCATGGCAGTATGCCGTGGAGTGAAACGGCCCTTTTAAGAGCCCCCTAACACCAAGGTTATTTTAAGAACCATCCACCATTGTACATACAATTGTATTTCCCCCCACCCCCCAGATTATTTTATGTCTCCTTGTCTCTCTTCATTTGGAAGTTTTGTTTAAGTGAAATTTGGGAGTAAAGACTACACCTTAAACCCTTCCCTCTCCCATTAACATCAGGTGAGCAGGACCTCTAAGGTTATACGACATACAGTTGCTATGATAACAATGGGAAAAGGTAACCTAGGGTCGGCCATACAAATAGTAGTTTACCACCATCTTCACTGGTCTGACAAAATGCAGGTGGGGGGAAAAAAAATTGGGAAGAGAATGTTTTTACTTTCATCTAGTCTTAGATCTGCAAAGATGTAGGGAAGAAATAAACAGATTAAGTCTAAATTAGATATGAATAAACACATGAAACTGACTATGAAAACATTAGAATTAATAAGTATTCAAGTACAGGAAAGAACATGACAGGTATGTGTGTTGTAAAAAAAATAAAAACTATTGAAAGTGTGTGTAAAAATACTCAAATGAATGTGTAACCTGTAATCTGTAAGAACAACAGGAGCATGTATTTTTGGCACAACTGAAAACAAATACAGGGACTACTCATAAAGCCTAGACGTAGTAGGGGAACTTCCAACATGGCCTTAAAGACATGAAAGCCAGGGCACTGGAGATCTGAGGTACAGAGAGGAGTGGAGGAGAGGTGTGTGCGAGTCTAAAAAAAACTAAGAGTGAATGTGTAGCCACAATACAGGTAAACACACATTTCACCTTTAGTCTTGTAAAAAAAAAATCTCCGGTGTGTCAGTGTCAATTCAGTCAATTTTCATGCAATCTATGTACAACTAACAATGAATGCTATCCTATGTATTGAGAAACTACTAACAAGGACATAGTAAGCGGAATAAGGACAGTTGGAAAATCTCAGTTGCATTTCCTTGATTCCTTGAGGGTCACAATCTCAGATCCAGAGGTGCTTCCTCCATTTCATCATCTTCCGTTGTAGAGGGTCTCGCTGCACCGGTGGTGGTCACACAGCAGAGATGAACGATGATGTAGACGTTGTAGAGGGTCTCGCTGCACCGGTGGTGGTCACACAGCAGAGATGAACGATGATGTAGACGTTGTAGAGGGTCTCGCTGCACCGGTGGTGGTCACACAGCAGAGATGAACGATGATGTAGACGTTGTAGAGGGTCTCGCTGCACCGGTGGAGGAGGGTGGTCTCACTTGTAAATGACATTGAGGGCTTTGATGCACCCGTGGCGCCCACACTTGTGGATGACGTAAAGGGTCTGGCTGTAAGATTGCCACTCGTTGCCCGAGGCACAATAAATGGATCCAGAAAAGAAAGAATGTGTCAGAAGCGCCAAGGCTGCTGGCCTGAAGCTGCTGACCCAGACCTCTTCTTCTCTTTCTCTGCCCTTCTCTCTCTGATGCCTGTCCCTGAGTCCTCTCCACTTCCTCCTACAGTCTTCTTCTACATAGACATGAACATGATAAGCCAAACCATCACCTAGCATTACTTTGGTTTTTAGATAACCATGTGTGTGTGTACAGTAGGTGACATGTCCATGATGGCTATCTGATCAAATTATCAGGGGTACAGTAGTATCTACCATTTATCTGACATTCACACTCTTTCAAACATTATCATTTGGGCAGTAGTAACTAGCATAATTTATATGACTATTTCTTTCACACACACACCTCATTGGCTAGGTTAGGATAGCTAGCTAACTAGTCACATCTAGCACAAGCTCACTACTAAATTGACCTGGCAATACTACTATCGTGGACACTTGTCTCCAAGCAGCATTTTTTTGTGTTTATGTCCCAGTAGCTGTCAGCAGTTGTGTCAAAAATACATAGTTTTGAGGATACTGCTTACATGATTCTCTCCTCCATGTGTCCAACCGTCTGCAAAAGATACCTGCATCAGTATAGTCGCCTAGCTGTGCAAAATGTTATGCAGCAATGACGCAGTCGGTGTGTTCGGGACTGATGACGTGAAAGAAATCGAGTTATGGTAGCAGGGTTATGCCGCATTGATGTACCAGTCGGAACTTGGAAATTCGGATATTTCAGACTTGTTAACTGTTTGAAGTTACACACGTACCGCGTTCACCAGTCGGGCATTTTTAAGTTTCCTACTTCCGACTGGCACTTGAACGTAGCATTTATTATTAAAAAAACATTTTTCAGTACTGCGTCAATAGGCTCCTAGAGAAAAGGAACTAGTAGATACAATGGTTTTCGTACTATCAAGCGTATCTAGTACATTTATGAATATCTACATAACAGCAGTCGTCCAGTAAATCACGTTACTTGTAATCGTTTTTCCGGGATTGCTTCCGCATGGTTTCCACTAGATAGCCCAGCCACAAAGTAAAAATGGTCTATATCGTAAACATTTATGAAAGTAAGTGCTTTTTGGTCTTATTTTAAGGTTCGTCTTGTGCATGAGGTTGGCAGTGTGGTTAAGGTTAGGTTAAAATCACATTTTAAAGAAGAGAAATTCTAGAAATAGGCGGGGTTTTGACTTTGTGTCTGTGGTAACTAGTGACGCCTCTTCTGCATAGCCTAGCCAGGCACGCCCACCAACCCACTCAAAACACACATACGCGCAAATAAAGTTGTTAAAAAAAACAGACCATCTGGCTACAGACGTTTGCCAAGCTAGGAGAAGTGGAGAATCTGCTCAATTATTCAACAATGGTAAGAAACTCTCATAGCTACTCTAGATTAGTTAGTAGGCGTTCTGCCGAGTGGCGCAGCGGTCTAAGACACTGCATCTCAGTGTAGTGTCACTACAGACCCAGGTTCGAGCCTGGGCTATATCATAACCGGCCGTGATTGGGAGTCCCATTGGGTCGCGAGGTTAGGGTATGGCCGGGGTAGTCCGGCATTTTGTGAATTTGTTCTTAACTGACTTGCCTAGTTACATAAATAAAGTGCATCCTCTAATACTGGAAAAGGAAACTTCTATAACTTGTGTTTGTGAAACAGAATGCGCTTTCAATTTAAAAAAATAACATTTACATCTCAGCTTGGTCCAATGCATTAAGCTTACATTTACATTCTGAACTTTTGGAATCTGTTCTCAAGACATTTCAAAAGTTGCTAATAAAACGCCTAGAACATAACTTCCAAATGAAAATGCGTCATACTTCCTTGGAGTTGACTGGTCACAGCATTGAAAGGGATACACGGTGTCCGGTTTCCCAAAAATATCTTATTAAGGCTATGTTCATCGATAAACTTAGCCTTAAGATGAATTTGAGGACGGAATAATGTACTGTTAAAGTATTAGAACTAGCCCTTACAATAATGCTTTGTGTGCTATTTCCTAATTCTGTAAGGGAAACACCCATATCACCTGGTACAGAACTAACTGCAAAACAGGTGCACTTTACCCACTCAAATAAACAATATCATGTCCATATCTCTTACACCACTGATTTGTAAATGCTTTATCTATGGGGTTCCTCTCTCCCTCTAAGCAGCAGAGATGAACGTTATGCTCTTTGACTCATTCTGCAACATTTTATTTTCCACTGTGTTGTTCAATGTAGGGCAAGCTATCTCTTCAACGGAAGTTGAATGTCAGGCTTAGATTTGACCCAAGTTGAAAAGGGGAGATTTATTTTGTAGACACTTGCACACTTACATCTGCATTTCTGCCTCTAGAACACAGAGCATTATCAATGCAAAACATGTTGCTGTGGAGACAACAAACTTCACATGCCAGATGAGTTTAAGACCAAAAGCATGACTGATCATTGCAATTTGAAATCAGGACAGAATTTATGCATCCACTGTTGTCTGCAAATATATGTGCCCCCCAAAAAAAAAAAAAAAAAGAATTTTTTTCAAGCACTTGACATTTTGTTGTATACCATATGTGCTTTTGGTGTCATGGAGGGGATTGTTTCTGTGAGATGGTGTGGGTGACGATGGTTACTGTCCCTTCACACTTAGTACAGTACACAGCGCACACCTTATAACTGCATGAGCTCAATGTAGACACTATAGTACATGAGCTATGTTGTACTGTCCCTCTTGCTTGATAGTTCTTGAGTGGGTGGAGGCACTGTACAGTGAAATAGCAATAGTTTTGGGCGTGCCAGTTTGAAAGGTGTGTGTGTCTGTATGACCGATTTGTCATGTGTTTGGCACAGATGTGTGTACCTGGTGGGAGTGTCCATATTTTTGCCTTGTATAAAGAGACCCGTACTTACTTTTGTTCTGTCAAGCCCCTCTGTGTATCTATTACCTGGCCCATCCAGTTTGCGTCAGTTGCACCAGTAGTGTTATTATCAGGTGTATTTGCTCTCACAATTCCGGAGCGTTCCAACAAATGTATGAGCATGTTGGTTAAAGAACACTGTCCAATGGGAAACATTTTCTCTTGAGTTATAGCATACACTCTAGTATAAATAGTAATTCCCTAAACGCAGACAGTGGTGGAAAAAGTACCCAATTGTCATACTTGAGTAAAAATAAAGATACCTTCATAGACAATTATTCAAGTAAAAGTGAAAATCACCCAGTAAAATACTACTTGAGTAAAAGTTTTAAAGTATTTGGTTTTAAATATACTTAAGTATCAAAAGTAAATGTAATTGCTCAAATATACTTAAGTAAAAGTATAAATTATTTCAAATTCCATATTAAGCAAACCAGACTGCACCATTTTATTATAATGTTAGTTTTTGGACAGCCACGGGCACACTCCAACATCATTTACAAACAGAGCATGTGTGTTGAGTGAGTCCACCAGATCAGAGGCAGTAGGGATGACCAGGGATGTTCTCTTGATAAGTGTGTGAATTGGACAATTTTCCTGGCATGCTAAGCATTCAGAAAGTGTCAGGGGAAAATGTATGACGTAAGAAGTATATTATTTTCTTTAGGAATGTAGTGAAGTAAAAGTATTATAAAAATGAATACACACACAAATCTGATAAACCCCCCCAAAAAAAAAAAACCCTTGTATTTTTACATAAGTACTTTACACCACTTAGCACAGGAAACAGTAATCCTTGTCCTGGACTGAAAGACACTTCTATCTTGGACATCTTTTTAGTCCAACAGTAGACTTTTGGCGAATATTCGTACATGTGTTTTGAAATACAAAATGGCAGAGCGAGAAGCTGCTTGAGAGGAGCGCTAGATAATGTCCTAATGGGGGCGGGGGGATCAGCTGTCACCTGGTCAGTACCTTCAGATCAGAACCACTGGAAGAAGAGGCAACAAGGGGAGAAACATTTTGGACATTTAACAGACTCATCCAGGGGGACTTGCAGTCAGTGCATTCCACGTACGGTAAGAAGGCTACAGTCAGGGGAGGAGGAAAATGAGATTGAGATCCACACAATGAGGCAGGAAGTCAGTGTTCGACATTGCAGCTGACTGTAAAGGCGGGTCGAGACGGACTGATCTACAAATCACCTTGCATCATAAATAACTACTCAATGTTATTTGTAGGTCAGTCTGTCACAATTGACCTATGATACATCATGGTTTTGATGCTCTCGAACATGGCCAGCGTCACCTTTAGGCAGTAGGGCAGGCTACTTCAAGGGGCCTGTTCTGGAGGACATAACATTACAGAACTTTTCAGATAATCATATATCTGTTCTATAATCTATATCTTGTCTATCTGTCAGAATAGGAAATTGTGTCAGCTCTATTTCATTATATTGTTGTAAGTTTCACATCACTGAATAGACCCCTGTTAACTCTTTCCACCCCGGCCGTTCCAGATGACATCCAAGAATGGCGGGAGCAGAGGAGGGATGGAATTTGTGGGGCATGTGGATGTGTCAATCATTCGTATTCCGCCCCACCACTACATCCATGTCCTTGACCAAAACACCAATATCGCCCGTGTGGAGATAGGACCACTCACCTACATCAGACAGAACAATGAGAAGTGAGGAAGTGTGTGTGTGTGTTTATCTGATAAGGTCTGCATGTAGTTTCCTAATTACTAGTGCGATTGGTTGTTTTCATTTTCTTCTAAGCCTCCTGATGCCAAACAAGCCATTTGTCTCTGTGGTTACAGCGTCACACACTATTTGACAGCACACTTCGAACGTTACCAACTATCAAGTTTTTAATGGCACCTTTTAGGTGTTTCTTTACAGGTTTAGGTTAGTCAACATATGCCTTGTACAAACACGTTTACACTCAGTTCCGGACGACTGTGTGATCACACTCTCCGTAGCTGATGAAAGACCTTTAAACAGGTCAACATTCACAAGGCCGCTGGGCCAGACGGATTACCAGAACGTGTAGTCCGAGCAGGCGCTGACCAACTGGAAAATGTCTCACTGACATTTTCAACCTGTCCCTGATTGAGTCTGTAATACCAACATGCTTCAAGCAGACCACCTTAGTCCCTGTGCCCAAGAACACTAAGGTAACCTGCCAAAATAACTACCAACCCGTAGTACTCACGTCTGTAGTCATGAAGTACTGGTCATGGCTCACATCAACACAATTATCCCAGAAACCCTAGACCCACTCAAATTGCACACCGCCCCAACAGATCCACAGATTATGCCATCTTTATTACACTCCACACTGCCCTTTCACACTTGGACAAAAGGAACACCTACGTAAGAATGTTATTCATTGACTACAGCTCAGCGTTCAACACCATAGTGCCCTCAAAGCTCATCACTAAGCTAAGGATCCTGGGACTAAACACCTCCCTCTGTAACTGGATCCTGGACTTCCTGACATGCCGCTCCCAGGTGGTAAGGGTAGGTAACAACACATCTGCCATGCTGATCCTCAACACGGGGGCCCCTCAGGGGTGCATGCTCAGTCCCCTCCTTTACTCCCTGTTCACTCATGACTGCATGGCCAGACACGACTCCAACACCATCATTAAGTTTGCTGATGACGCAACAGTGGTAGGCCTGATCACCGACAACGATGAGACAGAGACCTGGCCATTTAGTGCCAGGATAACAACCTCTCCCTTCATGTGATCAAGACAAATGAGATGATTGTGGACTACAGGGAAAGGAGGGCCGAACACGCCCCCATTCTCATCGATGGGGCTGTAGTGGAGCAGGTTGAGAGCTTCAAGTTCCTTGGTGTCCACATCACCAACAAACTATCATGGTCCAAACACACCAAGACAGTCACGAAGAGGGCACAACAAAGCCTATTCGCCCTTAGGAGACTGAAAAGATTTGGCATGGGTTCTCAGATCCCTAAGTTCTACAGCTGCACCATCAAGAGCATCCTGACTGATTGCATCACTACCTGGTATAGCAACTGCTTGGCCTCCGACCGCAAGGCACTACAGAGGACAGTGCGTACCACCCAGTACATCACTGGGGCCAAGCTTCCTGCCATCCAGGACCTCTATACCAGGCGTTGTCAGAGGAAGGCCCTAAAAATTGTCAGACTCCAGCCACCCTAGCCATAGACTGTTCTCTCTGCTACCACACGGCAAGCTGTACCGGAGTGCCAAGTCTACGTCCAAGAGGCTTCTAAACAGCTTTTACACCCCCCCTGTATATAGCCTTGTACCGGTACCCCCTGTATATAGCCTTGCTACTGTTATTTTACTGCTGCTCTTTAATTATTAGTTATTTGTAATTTTTTTACTTATCTATTTTTTACTTAACACCTATTTTTCTTAAAACATTGTTGGTTAAGGGCTGTAAGTAAGCATTTCACTGTAAGGTACCTGTTGTATCCGGGCGCATGTAACAAATACAATTTGATGTACAGAATCGGTGTCGATTAGTGTGTCAGTCACTAGGTGACTGTATCGTCCCCTCCTTCCCAGAGTGCTGTTCTCCCCCGCGCGAATGACCATGGTCCCTCCTCGCCACTACTGCGTGGTGCTCAACCCTGTCGCTCGCGACGACAACGGACAGGTGCTCTTCGACCCATCGGGACAGGCCAAGCTTCGCCATGCTGACCTGGAGATCCGGCTCACCCAGGACCCTTTCCCCCTCTACCCCGGAGAGGAGATCCAGCAGGTACTGTCTGTCTGTCTGTTAGACGTCAGCGCTAAAGCCTAGGTGTTAGCAGTGCAGGGTGCTAATGCAAGTCTTCAGGTGTCCGAGCAGAGGTTACTCAGCACACAAGTGTGGTTCACTGAAACCCCTCCATTATGATCCCATTGAGCTAAAGCGTAGGCATTCACTTGGATAGATAATATAACTGTCTGGGACCTGGGTGCTAGCCCCGTTCTCCTGCATGCCACAACTGTGTTAGCCTGCAGAGTTAAAGCCTAGGCATTAGAAGTTTGGAGAGTTAAAGCAATTATGTTTTTATCCTCTATCCCCACCCACTCCCAGAACATGACAGCACTGCAGATCGTCTACCCAGACACTGCTCTGCGCCTGCAGGCTTTGCTGGACTTTGAGGACGCGGGAGGAGAGAAGAGGGTTGCCGGAGATGAGTGGCTGTTTGAAGGGCCAGGTGAGTTCTCTGGGTTCAACTCCTAACACATCCATTACAACTTTCCTTGGGTCCTAACAGTGGTCATATTGATATTGATCAATGCATATATTTTTTGGGACCAAATCAGAGCATTCTTTTAACGAGATAGCTAGTGCTCTTTCAATTTGTTTCTAATTTAACTTGCTGAAGTCAAATCCAATTTGATTCATCACGTGCACAGTTTGCAGCAGGTGTAAAAGGTGCAGTGAAATACATTATTGAGAGCTCTCAACAGTGCAGTATAATACCAATATAATCAAAGTCCAAAAAAACAAGTAGTAGAAGAAAGTAGTATGCAAGAAACGTAGTATATTCCAAACGGTATGTAGTACCCGATTCTAAACACAGCCTGGTTGCCTAATAATGCTTCTTTAACCCCTGACCCCTAACCTCTGCCCCACCCATAGGGACGTACATCCCCAGGAAGGAGGTGGCGGTGCTGGAAACCATCAAGGCCACGGTGATCAGAGAGAACCAGGCCATCCGCCTCCGAGCGCGCAAGGAGGGCGTGGACAGGGGTGGAGTCCGCAGGGTCACTGGTGAGACACATATACTGTATTTAATCTTTTTTATTGTACATATAATGTATGTACACAAGTAGCAGATGTATCGCTATCATACACAGACGTGCGCACACACCTACCTAGCTGAGTGATTCCCTGTGTGTGTGTGTCCAGGTGAGGAGTGGCAGGTGAGAAAGGTGGGGGCGTATCTACCAGGGGCTCATGAGGAGGTCCTCGACATCGTCAACGCTTTCATCCTCACTGACAAGGTAACACCTCTCTCGCCCTCACTTTATCTAGAACCCCCCCCCTTTCTCTCTTACACTTTACCTATCACTCACCTTCCTTCTCTCTCCTATCTCTCTTGTATTAATGCCAAAATGTGGGGCTCAAAACGGGTGGGGCAGCCCTGAATGACGGGTCGCCACTGAGCATGCAATAATGTAGCCTAAATCAAGAGTGGGCCTATTATTTTTGCTTGCGTATATAGCCAACTCCAAAAACCCTGAGGAGGTTGTGAACTATGAATATGACACTCGCATGCTTTTGAAAATAGGATTGGTATTATTTTCTATCTGTATCATGATGATCAGATCCTACGCCTGCTCCCTAACGAGGTGGAGTGAATGTTAGGAAAGGGCTGAAATGTGGATTTTAAAAAATGATTGTTTCAAAATATTATTATTATTTTTTATTTTTTTATAACAGCGGTTCCACACATCGCCGTGAGAAAAATGTGTATTTTATTCTGTTATATTCTTACTATAAAATATGTCTGACTGGATAGGTGGGTCTGTTTTTAATAAACAAAACAACGGACTATTGATTTGAATGGCGCAGCCATGGCTGCACTGACCCGTAACATAGGCCTAATTAAACTCAATATGCTCTTCTATTCTTTTGAAAATACATTTTATTAGTCTTATGATGTTTCGTGGGACCTGCCTAAATGAGTTGATGTTTTTTTTCCCCCCACTCTCAGAAAGCACTGCACGTGCGAGCAACGCGGCCATTCCGTGACGCCGGGGGGCGGGACCGGCGCACTGGGGAAGAGTGGCTCGTTACCATGGCGGAGCGGGAGGCACACATCCCGTCTGTTGCTGAGGAAGTGGTGGGAGTGGTCAACGTGACCACGCTGAGCAGCCGTCAGTACTGTGTGATCCTGGACCCGGTGGGACCAGACGGTAAACCACAGCTGGGTCAGAAGAGGGTGGTCAAGGTGAGACTGAACGAGAGCTCCGTCTTTCACGCCTTTTGTGTGGTCACTTGTTTGTGTAGTCGCTCGTTGGTGTTTTACACACTTTGAGGAAGTTCAGTGACTTCTGTTTTGTTCATTAATTCACCTTTGTAGCTTTTAGTCACTTCCCCAATGAGCTTTCATTTAACACTCTCCTCTCCTCCTCCTCCCAGGGGGAGCGTTCGTTCTTCCTGCAGCCAGGGGAGCACTTAGAGGAGGGAATCCAGGATGTTTACATTCTCTCTGAGGAGGAGGGCCTGGTGCTGAGGGCCGTAGAGGCCTTCAACGATACACAGGAGGTGAGGGAAGGGTGGAAGAATTGAAATGCAGATGGGAGGGGACACAAATGCACCTTGGTCAAATATAACGACGGTCCTAAACAGGACTGTCTGGTTTGGCTGGTACACAATCCATTCAATGTACATTTGGTGCTTTCACACTGTCTCACTCTTTCTCTCTCACTTTCCCTCCCTCTCCTTATCTCTCTGTCCCTCCTCTCTCTCTCCCTCTCCTCTCTGATAGCAAGAGGAAGAGGAGGATGAGGGGGAGGAGGAGAGGGCCAAGCTCTCCCGGAGGGGTGGAGTCCAACGTCGCCCCGGTGACCGCTGGATGCTACGCGGACCAATCGAGTACGTCCCCCCGGCTGCCGTGGAGGTGATGCTACGGCGACAGGCCATCCCATTGGACGAGAACGAAGGGATCTATGTCCGAGACATCAAAACAGGAAAGGTGAGTTTTTACCCAGCGGAATGTTTGAAGATAGGGGCTACGTCCCAAATGGCAACTTGACCGTTAAGTTTAGGCAATCATTTTGGGATAGGGTTAACCTGAACATGACAGTACATTTTTTTCACATTAATTCCGACTGGGTCAGGAAAGGGTTAAGGTTTGAGATGTGCCTAGCACTGGGATTGAACCGACCATCTTCAGAGCTGTTGCTCACAGTTTAACTAGATGGTAATAGGCGCTCACATTGCCCCTAGTAGACAGTATCCCTCCATGTCTTGTGGAACAGGGGCCTCATTTATGTGTACGTACAAAATACACCCCGACATGTGCGTGCTCCAATTTTCACGCAACAGTTGGCATTTTTTATATTTTAAAAATCTTGACGTGAGAATGTGCTCACCTCCCCGCAAACTTTAGACCATGCGTATGCACATCTGCTAGTGGTTGAAATATTGTATTGCAAGCGAGTAGGCTATTTTGTGCAAATGTGGGATTTGATGAAAATTAAAAGCAGGAAAGAACAAACAAGAATTCAGCGATTTGCCATTAGTGAGAAGAGCAAAAATCATTTGAATTATTTAAAAAAAAATCTAAAATAATTAAGACCTAGAAATTATTTTATTTTATCTTCACAACCATTGCAGAATAAATTCCTCATCTTTTCTGGCTGTGCTGAGTTCATATTCCCATCGTAGCCATACAACCAATTACCATGTGAATCTCTCACTTAATTGGACCTAGTAGCCAGGCGTAGACACTGTTTCAGAATGTGCGGGCAGTCCATGTTTAGGTTAGGGAAAAGTTGATGCAAAACATTGTTGAATTCAAACGTTCTGCTGACAGGTCCACAACCATTTTGACCATGTCCTTTGCGGTGTCAAAAGGTTGAATGGAGGGCATGTTTTCCAGGCTGAGTTTTAATGCTTGTTCACGCATGGAGAGTTTTACAACCGGTCTGATTTTATAACGAGAAACATGCATATTTATAGTATGGTGTACGCCAAGTACAACATTTTTGTATGTGCGCCGATTAAAAAAATATATATATACTTTTTTTTTAATGTATTTTTTACATTTTATTTTCAGAAATGGCACACGCAGAAATGTTGTGACATTTTAAGCAATGATTATAAATGAGGCCCCTGGACAAACTTCTAATACTGCAGTGGATCTGGTGTGACCTGGCTGATTCTCTATAGTGCTTGGGCACCTGACTGTCAAACAATTTTTGCTTTCTTTAAAAAATAAAAAAAAACATTTCCTGCAATTCTACATTGTTTCTTCAAAAGGGGAATCCATATGAACAGAATACAACTATTTATTAGGTTCTGCCACAAGAAATTATATTGAACTCGAGTACTCAAATTATTTGAATTTATTTTTAAACACAAGGCCAGAAAACAAAACGTGTGCATATATCTATATGCCAACAGTGTGCAACAATGGCTAATTTATCATAACATTACAGATAACCAATCCTAATGGCTAAATTGCCACATATACAGTATATTCAGTCAATTAAAAACTGCCATTAAGATTAATTTATTGTAACCGTTATATCAACTGGTTATATTATATTGTGGAACACAATCTTCAAAAGGCAGTAGCCTCAGCAGTTACGCTTGCTTGTAGAAGCCTGTGGCTGTTCAATGGCATAGCCTTGTTTTTGTTAATTTAGCAGACAAGATGCTCTTATTTCCCGAGCCCTTATCACAGTCAAGACGCACCTATTTTATAGTAATTTAACAGAACAGAATAAAATAGAACAACGCTACAGCATACAATGTCATTCTAGATGATTCTGGGCTTCCAACTTTGTGGCCACAGTTTGGGGAAGGCCCTTTCCTGTTTCAGCATGACAATGCCCCTTGCACAAAGCGAGGTCGGTGGTTTGTCGAGATCGGTGTGGAAGAACTTGACTCACCTCAAATCCATCGAACAACCTTTGGAATAAATAGGAACGCCGACTGCGAGCCAGGCCTTGTCGCCCAACATCAGTGCCTGACCTCACTAATGCTCTTGTGGCTGAATGGAAGCAAGTCCCCGCAGCAATGTTTCAACATCTAGTGGAAAGCCTTCCCAGAAGAGTGGAGGCTGTTATGGCAGCAAAAGGGGGACCAACTCCATATTAATGCCCATGATTTGGCAATGAGATGTTCAACTAGCAGGTGTCCAGGCTTTTGGTCATGTAGTGTATTTGATGCAATGAGGGTAGACATGGTTTTTATTTGGACGATTATGACTTATAAAGCAAAGCAGAACTGTTTCATCGAGCTACAAATATCCTGTGATTTATTTATTTTTTTCATTTTGCGCGTACAGACAGCGTGGCCACATTATAACCGCGAAGCGCCTGCTGTCCTCTCGCATATGGGGCTCGGTCAGGACTGTTACTTTTGTAACTGAATGAAAACAACATTTTTAACTGATTTTAATGTTGGGAAAATATATGGTGCAAATGCAGAATGGTGTTAAATGCTTCTAAACAGCTTGGGGAGAAATTATTTCAGATTTAATCATGTAATACTAGGCTTACTGTAGGGGGGAAATTTAGGACATACACTAAAACACCTGATTCAAATGATCCAGGGAATCCATTCACCTGTTATTTAACAACCTTAAATCCCCACCCACCTCTCACCATCCCCCCCCCTCCCCCATTGGCTGCCTGGCTCTAGGTCCGTGCTGTGATTGGCCACACTTACATGCTGACGCAGGACGAGGAGCTGTGGGCGAAGATTCTGCCTCAGAATGTTGAGACCCTCCTGACCTCCACAAAGGATCCCCTGGCTGACCGCTCGGACCGCAGAAAGGAAGTGGAGATGACGGCCCGGGACAAGACTGAGGTGGTGTCCTACAGGGTTCCCCACAACGCTGCCGTGCAGGTCTACGACTACAGGGAGAAGAAGGCCAGGTAAACATGGCTGACAGGCAGACGGACGTGGAGGGACAATGACTCTGGCCCTGTCCAGAAACAACCCATAAAACTAGCATGCACCCTATTCCCTATATAGTGCACTACTTTTAACCAGAGCAACATTGGGCCCCTAGTGTTAACTTTTCCCTTTCGCCCTCCCTCTCTCTTCCCATCCCCTCATCTCTTTCCATTTCTCCTCCTTCCCTCCCCTCTCTCAGGGTGGTGTTTGGGCCAGAGATGGTAATGTTGGGTCCTGATGAGCAGTTCACCGTGCTTTCCCTGTCGGGGGACAAGCCCAAGAGGACCAATGTCATCAAGGCCGTGTGTCTGCTGCTGGGGCCGGACTTCTTCACTGACATCATCACCATAGAGACGGCCGACCACGCACGCCTGCAGCTGCAGCTCAGCTACAACTGGTAGGGTTTGTGTGGGGCGGGGGGGGGTGGGTGGGTGGGTGGGTGTATGTGTGTGCTTGAGAATCCTCTGCGATTTGGTCTGTCTCTCTGTGTCCCTAGTCTAGTCTGTAGGCCAGCTGATGCATTTAATCTCTCACTCACTCACTCATTTACAGGCACTTTGACCTGAAGTCTCCCGCGGACCCGTCCCAGGCTGCGGCTCTGTTCTCGGTACCAGACTTTGTGGGCGATGCCTGTAAAGCCATCGCCTCCCGCGTCAGAGGAGCCGTCGCCTCCGTGCAGTTTGACGACTTTCACAAGGTCCGTCCACACACCTCAGGCATCTAAATCTGCACTGTTCTTCCTTTTCAACACACTTTTTAAATTCTACATGGCCTCCAGCCCTTAGCGGTTGTAGTTTAGGTAGGCCTATGGAAACCGTAAGTCAATAGATTCAAAGACAACAATAACACCCCCACGCTTTAACCTCTTCTTTAACCCCCTCCACTCTACAGAACTCCAACCGGATCATCTGCTCCTCTGTGTTTGGCTTTGATGACAAGATGGCAGTGCGTCCCAGCCTGCGCTTCCACCAGAACAGTCTGGTCATCAGCAGTGTGGACATCCAGTCAGTGGAGCCGGTGGACCAGAGGACCAGAGACTCCCTGCAGAAGAGTGTCCAGCTGGCCATCGAGATCACCACCAACTCACAGGAGGCTGCCGCACGGTAGGACACAAGATGCGCGTGCACACACGGAGGGGGGATTTCCCCTCTGAAGCCATCGAAGTTCAAGGCCGAACATGGTACTGCAGGAACTGTTAGCATAAAATAGGATCCCCCCCATTATAGTGAATGGAAAAATGTCTATCTTTGATTACAAAATTTGAAGACAATCATGACTTCTAATACACTAGATATATTTACTTGAACCGATTTATTTTAAAATCTCATTACAGAAGTTATAAGAATAATTTGTTTGCTAATGGCAGCCTACAGTACACCTGTCTGCCTTCAACTTTAGTTATTTAATGAGATTGGGCAGCACTGAGCTAGCCTGCAACTCACTTCTTGGAGTTGCTCAAGCTGCACATGTTATGTCTCCATGAGACACCACCTTAAGACTTCATTTGGCTTCAATGCGCCTTCACATGGGAATGAATGGCTCGTGATCGATGGCTTTGTCCATATGTCATTGACAAACACGCATGTGCACACACACACTTACAGGAGCAATTCAGGTTAAGTGCCTTGCTTAAGGGCACATTGACAGATTTTCCACCTAGTTCGGCTAAGGGATTCGAACTAGTGACCTTTTTGATTACTGGCCAATCCTCTCAATTGCTAGGCTACCTGCCACCAGACAGACATACAGAGTTCATCTTCAGATTGGGTTGTTTTTGCCAATTGGGTAAGCGTTAACTTCTCTCTCCCCTCCCTCCCTACAGCCATGAGGCAGAGCGTCTCGAGCAGGAGGCACGTGGTCGTCTGGAGAGGCAGAGGATCACAGACCAGGCGGAGGCAGAGAAGACCAGGAAAGAGCTGTTGGAGCTGGAGGCCCTCAGGTGACCATTAATGCTTTGCCGCTAACACTAACGAATGTTAGCATCGCTTATGGGAAATGTAATGGTAGGGGGATAGCATTAGCATAACGCTAACACATGTTAGCATCCTTGATGGGAAAATGTTATGGCAAGAGACTAGAATTAGCATGGCTAGAGTTAGCATCATGCTGTTCTTAGTAGTGTGACTGAAGTTGTATCGAGTAAGATTTTAGATCAGAGATCCTAACATAATGCTGTTGTGTGAATGCGGAGGTTAGATATGTGGCGCTGGGGTGAAGAAGTTTCCACAAGGTACAGCACTAGGATCAGTTTTTCCAACCTTAACCATCTAACAGTGTGTCGTTGTGTGTTGCAGTGCGGCGGTGGAGAGTACAGGGGCAGCCAAGGCAGAGGCCCAGGCCAGAGCAGAGGCAGCCTATATCCAGGGAGAGGCAGCAGTCAACGAGGCTAAACTGAAGGCTGAGGCCCAGAGGATTGAGGCTGTACGTATCCTCTTGCTGTGTGTTCTACATGGTTTAATTCTGAAACAACAAGTAGTTCACCTGTAATTGCTGACCTGTGTGTGTGGGTCTGTTTTGTTTGATGAATGTTTGAAGGTGTTCTACATTGTGTAATTCTGAAAGGTTCACATACTATGTGTAGCTGACCTGTAATTGTGTGTGTGCAGGAGGGCGAGCTGAACCGTCTGTCCAAGGCGAGGGAGCAAGAGCTAAACTATAAGTCAGAGATGGATCGTTTGGAAGTGGAGAAACAGCAGAAGCTGGCTGAGATAGAGAGCAACCGCTTTAAACAGCTGGTGGACAGTATCGGCGCCGACACCCTGCAGGAGATGGCTAGAGCCGGCCCCGAGCTACAGGTACATAAACTCCTGACACACCGTAACACTGTCATATTTGTGCTACACAATACATTTTGTCTGAATAAAAATGGCACCTGCAGAATCCTTACGCTCTCACTCGGGTCGGAATCATTCTGTAATGTTTTACTTTACGTTTCACAGAGCAGGTCTGTCTTTCTCCCACCCAATCTCAATTTAAATAAATGAGCTATCTTAGCGTGACAACATTATCAGCATGTTTCAGCAAGATACCGTTTTAAGATATTGGAACTGGAATACTGGCTCTTCTTCAATCAGTTATAATGGGAAAGGAACAATTATCATATTTGATATATAATCTCTCTCGCTCTTTTTGTCCTTCCCTCCCCTCCCCTAGGTCAAGCTGCTCCAGTCTCTGGGTTTGAAGTCCACCCTGATCACAGACGGCTCTTCTCCCATCAACCTCTTCAGCACGGCCAACGGCCTTCTGGGAGCTTTATCTCAGAGCCCGGGCCAGTGAGAGGAGGAAGAGAATAGGAAAAAGAGGAGAATGTCGACAAGAAGAGAATTTCCAGTCTGAAAGCATCCCCTACAGATGTGGGATTTCTGGTTGTTTATCCATTATGTCTGATGTAGTAACTGACCATTTAAGGAGATGACATGGGCGACTGTACTGTGGTGATTATTCTGACGTGTGTGTGTGTGTACACACAGCTGTGTGTCTGACTAAAGACGCCCAAGTGAACATTTCCTTGGTTTACATGACTTTTTTTTTTACTCATCTGTTTGGTGCCGTCGATGCCATATAAAGTGCTGTCCAACTCCATGTGTTGCATATCTCCACTAACCGGAATGCTTCATAGTAAAGGAATCTTTCCTTGTTTGAGGTTTATGCAAATTTATTTCATTCATTTCTTGGTCCATTTATCAAAGAAATTAAAGCATGAACTTTCCCCAAAACATTGAGTGCCAATTCTTCAGTTTGTGTGTACAGAAAACATGGATACATCACACACTGGATAATGTGTCTCAATCTATTTGAATAAATCATATTTTTTGCAATTACCACCATGCATCGAACTCTTCATCTACAGTTTATGTGTTCAGCTTATTCAGTAGTAACTAATAAAAACAACATTAAGCCACATGCTCTGGCCTGATTTATCTATTACAGAGCTTGAAAAATCTGACTCAAATTGTACCATATCATTAATTGAAATGACCATTGGACAGCATTACAAATCTTACTGATTGCACCTTTAATCAATGATTTGATACTGATTACGTTTTTATTAGAAGACCACTGGAGATTTTAGCACAGATTTTTTTCCTCAATTTGATAAACCTATTTTCGACAATCCCAATGCGTATGTGACCATGTAATATACGTAGAACAAAATGGGGTTTAGTTGAAGGTAACGTTGGTAACTGGTAACGTGATCAAATATTTTGTTTGTCCAAAGAGCAAACAGACCCAGTATAACTTGGCCTACACTTATGTCCACAGGACGTCGCTAGCATACAACACTAAAGTATCCCTCATGGCTCGGCCTGGCTGGTACTGAAAATCTCCACTTCAGGTGCGATGAGCAAAGTTGGGCCAGATATGACCAAATAATAGCCAAGCATGCACTGTATTTTCAATTGCTGGTGAATACTGTCAACAATATTGACCACATGATTATAGGAATAAATATAGGCTAACATAAGTCGGTCAGCGACAAAGGAACGCTTGAGGGGGTATGACTTAACTAAACCGGTATGTGGACGGCGCAAGTGGCGCGTTGGTATCCTATTTGCCCCATCAGCGAAATAGAGCCTGAGAGAAAAAAAAAATAAAGGAAAGCGAGAGAAAACATGTGCTGCGTCGACTTCTCCCTCTCTACCCGCCTCCAGGCACGGGTTTCCTGCCTCCCCTTCCCAGCCCCCCTCCTCCTCCTCAATCTTGCAGCGCTGTTGAACAAAAGAGGGAGAGAGATGAGGTAGCAACATAGCAAGCACAAGAGCGCAATTTGACATCCCACGGCGTGGTCTGTAGCCTAATTTTACCGTTACCGTTTACCATAGCTTGTATCAACAAAAAAAAGACAATTCGGCGAATTCTGGGTGGAGATTTTAATCGTAGTTTACTGAACTTGTGTTCTCTTTTCTCGCACGTTGCATTTTCTGTAATATTTGGATTTGTGATCAAGAAAAGCAAAATGTTAAGGATAATGTTTCATGTCACTCAATAAGATCAGGTAGGCCTAGGTGGATAGCATGCGGTTTCTATGTGATTTTGTTCATATTTTGCTATCTGTAGTGTACCGTAGCCAGTCTGTAGTGTACAGTATGCACTGCATGTGCGGTTTAAAGTGGGTGTGTCATCATTGTGTGTGCATGCAGGCTATGGTGCGCGCGCGTGTGTCTGAGAGAATGCACCAGTCATTTGTTCATTCTGCAATTTACTCCTGTGCATGAGAGAAATAGCGAGGGAGGGCGGGGAGAGGGTGCATGTGTATTTATGCCTCTCTCTCTCTCTCTCTCTCTCTCTCTCTCTCTCTCTCTGTGTGTGGTGTGTAAGGCAGGCAGGCATGCATGTATATGTGTCTGTAGGCATCTTTATTATGCATTCAGTGGTTTTCCAAACAGATATATGTTAGTCTGCATAAGTCATTGATCAGCTTTACATAGAATTTGCTAGAATTTACAGTGTTCCTGCTTTTTTGATGAATTACATGTGCAATTCACCGCAAGTCCCCCCCCCACACACACACACACACACACAAACATGTCTAGGTGGGCTAAAATCACATTTTCCATGATGTGCTCATTCCACTTTCCTCCCCTCCCTTCTCTCCTCCATCCCCTCTTCATTCTCCTCTATCTAGTATGTCAGTCTCACTCCCTGAATTAATTGCAGATAATTATTCTATGTAAATGTCATCAAAATGTACTATATTTATTATAATAACCATTACATTTCCCATGTATGTTTATATTTTCACAACATTCATCTTTTTAAAGCGAGTTGGGTGGTACTTAGATTTAATTGTATGACTCAACAACGCCTCTTAGCGAAGCCGAACACTTTTTTTTAAATAAATGACATGTACACACAGTATACTCTAACAACCCTGTAAATGGAATGAAAGTATTTACAGGACAGAGAATATCCAGATGTCAAGTTGTAGAGGAAGTAAGGCCGGGAGTCAAATGCACCTTATCGGCAAACGCATTGCACCTGACTTTTAAAGGTAAATTACGTTGGATAGCAGTATTCCCCTTTAGTTGGGCTTTCGAGATCAAGTGCGTTTATATGTGGTGTCTCGATTAAATAGCCTATAGGCTATATGCATGGGGGGGGAAGCCCGAGGCAGTTGTCTTTCCAATTACATTAACTCCCGAAGTATGACAGGCGATAGTTTCGGTATTGATAACACATTTATTTGTCTCTGCCTGCTAAAAGTTATGCACAACGTAGTTCTAGCGAAGTGCACGTGTCTACTCTCCTAATCTATTTCAACCCAACTCTGGCTTTCTTTCAAACTATGTCTAGCCTATTGGCTGATATAGCCCAATAAGCAATTAACCGAAATGTCGTTTTTTCCCCCCGAATATTAAACAACTAATTGACCAACGTCGGTTAAATGGCGTAGTTCCTTTTTTATGAGCTCAACGCGCTGTTTCTCTAGAGATAAATCCTATCAAGCGCGAAAGACATCAAATCAAAAACGCTGCAGAGAATTTAGTTTTTAATAGGCAAATATTAAACCTAGTAATTTGGTAATTCACTACAATAACCAGAATCCATTGCGCATATTCTTCCCGGCAGACCCACACAGACTTCTTGAGAGAGGAATGTACTCAACACAGCAATGAGAGGGATAGGGGAAGTTTGGGGTGTATAGTTATACTTCCCGATTGATAGTTGTAGCAGTCTTGAAAGTATGCCATACCTATTTTGAAGAACTACTAAAATAGTGATTTCGTCAGCTCTTCAACATGTGGCAACCCAATGATCACGTCTAGCCTTTTCGCTAGCCAAGGAGAACTTGGCTCGTTGGGGAGAACAGCAATTACATTAGATGGTTCTCTGGCTGTTGCTGCCTGAGCAGAGATGAGATGAGATGATGAAATTAAATAATAGAGTAATATACACAACTGAAATATTTTATTTAAATAAAGTCATGTGAATAAATTATGGTTAATAATAAGTGATAAGCAGTAATGGGCCGTCACTACTATCATGGGGCTCTTATTAATTGCTTCATTCTGAGTTGTTAGAGACAATGGACTGTTTTGAATGTTTTGGCAATTGAATGTTCTCAATGTGTGGCTTTGGAATTTAAATTTAAAAAGCTGTAAATAATTTAAAGGTCATATTTCATAATGCATTTAATGAAAAACAAAAATATATCGACACCGAAAACCGTTAATATTTTGTTTTTTAAACCAACTGACCTCAAAAAAGGACTAATCGCTCAGCACTAGGCCCAAAATCAATGGTACTTCATCCTCATATTTCTTAGGCTATTTTCGCGCATTTTGATCTTGCCTAGGCTGGCAAAACTGCTGTGTAAGCTGTGTAACATACACCTAAAATAACATTGCAGGACAGTGGTCAGGTTCGGGACCAGTTCTTGCAGGAGCGGGTGGGAGTCAGACAGGAAGCCAGTGGGAGCGTGCAAAAGCAGCAGGAGTGGGATGAAGAAATCAGTCCTGCGCAAACCTCTTATTTAAACTTAAACCGAAAATCTACTGTGTTTACAATGAATGTGATCTCCACAAGCGTCGAGAACATTGTCGACAGTGCAATGCGCTTGTCAACAACGCACCTTTAATCCATTTACTGCAGTGGGCAAAATCGGCCACACAGTGTTTCTTAGTAGTCTTAAACAAATCTACTTTGAACAAAAAGTATATACCTCACACAAATGGTTATAAGCTTTAAAAAAAGAAGATACATGTAACATGTCAGATATAGAGTTTAAATGTATTCAATTGGAGTTTTGCATTCCAACATTACACTTTATATACTGTGCATCACAGAAGACTGAAATATAACAAAACCGTTTGACATAGAAACATCAGATTTTCTGTTAAAAAAAAATTAAAAAGTTTATTCATTATGAGATTATTAAAATATTAATAACATTCCACCCATGAGGCCACTCGGTCATTTGATTGCAGAAAAGGGCAACTTAAATCCCTGCCTAAGTAAGGAAGTGAGGGAAGGGGTGTACGTTTGTCTTGTGGACAATATGTAAGAGCCAGGTTAGGTTGATTGCTTGGGGAATTCAAACCGTCCCCACCCTAAACCGAGTTTATAATAATTATAATTTCATTAACACTTTGGACTCAATTCAATAAAACCCGCATTGCAGTATTTATGCAGTAGCTCTTTTTCCAATGGTCAAATTGTCTAACCAACTACTACTACCAGCTCACTGGACACAGACGTCAATTTAATGTCTATTCCATGTTGGTTCAATGTAATTTAATTGAAATGACATGGAAACAACATTGATTCAACCACTGGGAGCCAGGCCCAGCCAATCAGAATGAGTTTTCCACACAAAAGGGATTTATTACACACAGAAATACTCCTCAATTTCATCAGCTGTCCTGGTGGCTGGTCTCAGACGATCCCACAGGTGAAGAAGCTGGATGTGGAGGTCCTGGGCTGGCGTGGTTACACGTTGTCTGTGGTTGTGAGGCCGGTTGGATGCGGCTTATGGTAGAGAAAGGAATTATTCAATTCTCTGGCAACAGCTCTGGTGAACATTCCTGCAGTCAGCATGCCAATTGCCCGCTCCCTCAAAACTTGAGACAACTTGAGACAATGTGGCATTGTGTTGTGTTACAAAATTGCACATTTTAGTGTCCCCAGCACAAGGTGCACCCGTGTAATGATCATTCTGTTTAATCTGCTTCTTGATATGCCACATCTGTCAGATGGATGGATTATCTTGAAAATGAATAAATGCTCGCTAAAAGGGATGTTAACACATTTGTGCACAAAATATGAGAGAAATAAGCTTTTTGTGCATATGGAACATTTCTGGGATCTTTTATTTCAGCTCATGAAACATGGGACCAACACTTTACATGTTCTGTTTATATTTTTGTTCAATATATATCATTGATCGATTGACTATGACTTTTCAAATCACCTAGCAGTGCTATTTGCAGAGTTAGTTCCAAGTAAATGCTCCAATTCTTCAGCCATTCCTGAACCTGCGACCAAAAACCAAAACAAGTGATCCAATGATTCTGTCTCTATGGCAGGTTTGAATGTATCCCAGCCTTACTATTCGATACGGACTAATCCTTATTACCTCTAATCCTCACTCTAACTCTTATTCAAAATGATAAGAGGGTTGACAGAATTGTCTTATGTCCGATTTAGTCGGTCAAGTAACTGTGATATGTAGTTGTCTAACTTAGCTAACTTAGGTTGTGTAACTTATGTAAGGGAATAGCGCCACATAAGTGTGACGTCACCTGTCGGAAGACTTTGTTCACTTACCAGGTCGACTACATTGCAGACTTTACGTTTCACCAAAAAATGGCTGAGTACCACATCATCGACTACGGAGTCAGGCATCAGATTGGTCGATCATATGATGTGGTTAGCAGACATTTAAAACACCTATCAAGGTGTTGTGAGATCTGTCAGGTGTCTGAAATGTAGTCAGCCTGGAACACGACCAAATGCTGAGAGAGGTGTGTAGATAGGAGGGGTGTGGCATAAAGGTTAGAGGGGTGGGGCTTGATGGGTGTGGCTTATCTTAAGGAGGAGTCAGACACAGCTCAGCGTTCAACACCATAGTGCCCACAAAATTCATCACTAAGCTAAGGACCCTGGGACTTAACACCTCCGTCTGCAACTGGATCCTGGACTTTCTGACGGGCCGCCCCCAGGTGGTAAGGGTAGGTAACAATACGTCTGCCACGCTGATCCTCAACACTGGGGCCCCTCAGGGGTGCGTGCTTAGTCCCCTCCTGTACTCCATGTTCACCCACGACTGCGTGGCCAAACACGACTCCATCACCATCATTAAGTTTGCTGACGACACAACAGTGGTAGGCCTGATTACCCACAACGATGAGACAGTCTGTAGGGAGGAGGTCAGGGACCTGGTAGTGTGGTGCCAGGACAACAACCTCTCCCTCAATGTGAGCAAGACAAAGGAGCTAATCATGTACTACAGGAAAAGGCAGGCTGAACAGGCCCCCATTAACATCGACGAGGCTGTAGTGGAGCGTGTCGAGAGTTTCAAGTTCCTTGGTGTCCACATCACCAACGAACTATAGTGGTCCAAACACACCAAGACAGTTGTGAAGAGGGCACGACAACACCTTTTCTCCCTCAGGAGACTGAAAAGATTTGGCATTGGTCCCCAGATCTTCAAAAGGTTCTACAGCTGCACCATTGAGAGCATCCTGACCGGTTGCATCACCGCCTGGTATGGCAACTCCTCGGTAAGGCGCTACAGAGAGTTGTGCGTACGGCCTAGTACATCACTGGGGCCAAGCTTCTTGTCATCCAGGACCTATATACTAGGCAGTGTCAGAGGAAAGCCCAAATAATTGTCAAAGTCTCCAGTCACCCAAGTCATAGACTGTTCTCTCTGCTACCGCACAGCTAGCGGTTCCGGAACGCCAAGTCTAGGACCAAAAGGCTCCTTAACACCTTCTACCCCCAACCCATGAGACTGTTTATTATCTATGCATAGTCACTTTACCCCTACCTACATGTACAAATTACCTCGACTAACCTGTACCCCCGCACATTGACTCGGTACCAGTATCCCCTGTATATAGCCTTGTTATTGTTATTTTATTCTGTTACTTTTTATTATTTTTTACTTTAGTTTATTTGGTAAATATTTTCTTAACCAACAATGCAGTTCAAGAAAGAGCTAAGGGCTTGTAAGTAAGCATTTCACGGTAAGGTCTAAACCTGTTGTATTCGGCGCATGTAACAAATAAAGTTTGATTTGATACTTCATGGCAGTGTTAAACAAGTTAACATTTATTTTATATTTGAGATAGTTCAAAGTAGCCACCCTTTACCTCGATGACAGCTTTGCTGAGTCTTGGCATTCTCTCAACCAGCTTCATGAGGTATTCACCTGGAATGCATTTCAATTAACAGGTGTGCCTTGTTAAAAGTTAATTTGTTGAATTTCTTTCCTTCTTAATGCGTTTGAGCCAATCAGTTGTGTTGTGACAAGGTAGGGGTGGTATACAGAAGATAGCCCTATTTGGTAAAAGACCAAGTCCATATTATGGCAAGAACAGCTGAAATATGAAAAGAGAAATAACAGCCCATCATTACTTTAAGACATGAAGGTCAGTCAATCCGGAACATTTCAAGAACTTTGAACGTTTTTTCAAGTGCAGTCGCTATGATGAAACTGGCTCTCATGAGAACTGCCCCAACAAAGAAAGACCCAGAGTTAACTCTGCTGCAGAGGATACGTTCATTAGAGTTACCAGCCTCAGATTGCAGCCAAATATATGTTTCACAGAGTTAAAGTAACAGACACATCTCAAACATCAACTGTTCAGAGGAGACTGTGTGAATCAGGCCTTCATGGTCGAATGGCTGCAAAGAAAGCACTACTAAAGGACACCAATAATAATAATAAGAGACTTGCTTGGGCCAAGAAACACGAGCAATAGTCATTGACCGGTGGAAATCTGCCCTTTGGTCTGATGAGTCCAAATGTGAGATTTTTGTTTCCAACCGCCGTGTCTTTGTGAGACGCAGAGTAGGTGAATGGATGATCTCCGCATGTGTGGTTCCCACTATGAAGCATGGAGGAGGAGGTGTGATGGTGTGTGGGTGCTTTGCTGGTGACACTGTCAGTGATATTATTTAGAATTCAAGGCACACCTAACCAGCATGGCTACCACAGCTTTCTGCAGTGATACGCCATCCCATCTAGTTTGCGCTTAGTGCGACTATCATTTGTTTTTCAACAGGACAATGATCCAACACACCTCCAGGTTGTGTAAGAGCTATTGACCAAGAAGGAGAGTGATGGAGTGCTGCATCAGATGATCTGGCCTCTACTATCACCTGACCTCAACCCAATTGAAATGGTTTGGGGTGGGTTGGACTGCAGAATTAAGGAAAAGTACCCAACAAGTGCTCAGCATATGTGGGTACTCATTCAAGACTGTTGGAATAGCATTCCAGGTGAAGCTGGTTGAGAGAATGCCAAGAGTGTGCAAAGTTGTCATCAAGGCAAAGGGTGGCTACTTTGAAGAATCTCAAATATAAAACATTTGGATTTGTTTAACACTTTTTAGTTACTACATGATTCCATATGTGTTATTTTATAGTTTTGATGTCTCCATTATTATTCTACAATATAGAAAATAGTAAAAAATAAAGAAAAACCCTTGAATGAGTAGGTGTATCCACACTTTTGAATGGTACTTTATGTATTTAAAATTTTAACTCAACACTAAATTACTTTACCAGATAGAGCAGCTTTTCTGGAGTGGGTAAGTCATTTTATCTGTATAGGAAAGTCGCTAAAAGCACATTTTATTTGCCATAAAAGCATGGTTTAATCATAATGAAAGACAAACACATACTGTGCTGCTTGCCACAATGTAGGGCGAGATGCAACTGCAACTTTGAGAGTGAGAGAGGATGGAGGCTTGCCTCGAAGCGCTGGGTATCTAGTTATGACATGCATAATCTTAATTAGGTCCACAGAATCATACCTACCAAGGAGCGGCTTCTCTGTCCCAGCCAACCATACTTCATTGTGGATTTTGGCGGAGCCGGTTACTGGTACTGAAAGATTTTTCGGTGGAGTAGTTGTCACAAGACGTACCACCCTCTCAAGCCCTAGAGCCTGAGAAGGGAGATATGGAGCTATGAAGGAAGGAAGAAGTATGATTTTTGTTTTGGTTTTGTCAATGTACATTTTTGGGGGGGGTGGATCAAGTTAGTTTTCCCTACCATGTATGGATTTTATTTTTACACAGTTTTTTCAACACGTCCAGTTGGTGGCGGCAATACACCTGGAATACGTTTCTGAGTGACAGAGTGAGGGCTTTGCATAGGCAGTTTGTTGCGATTTTTGTGGGACTGGAATTTTTTTTTATATACAGTGCCTTGTGAAAGTATTCGGCCCCCTTGAACTTTGCGACCTTTTGCCACATTTCAGGCTTCAAACATAAAGATATAAAACTGTATTTTTTGTGAAGAATCAACAACAAGTGGGACACAATCATGAAGTGGAACGACATTTATTGGATATTTCAAACTTTTTTAACAAATCAAAAACTGAAAAATTGGGCGTGCAAAATTATTCAGCCCCTTTACTTTAGCAAACTCTCTCCAGAAGTTCAGTGAGGATCTCTGAATGATCCAATGTTGACCTAAATGACTAATGATGATAAATACAATCCACCTGTATGTAATCAAGTCTCCGTATAAATGCACCTTCCGTTAAAAGCGCAGAGAGCATCATGAAGAACAAGGAACACACCAGGCAGGTCCGAGATACTGTTGTGAAGAAGTTTAAAGCCGGATTTGGATACTAAAAGATTTCCCAAGCTTTAAACATCCCAAGGAGCACTGTGCAAGCGATAATATTGAAATGGAAGGAGTATCAGACCACTGCAAATCTACCAAGACCTGGCCGTCCCTCTAAACTTTCAGCTCATACAAGGAGAAGACTGATCAGAGATGCAGCCAAGAGGCCCATGATCACTCTGGATGAACTGCAGAGATCTACAGCTGAGGTGGGAGACTCTGTCCATAGGACAACAATCAGTCGTATATTGCACAAATCTGGCCTTTATGGAAGAGTGGCAAGAAGAAAGCCATTTCTTAAAGATATCCATAAAAAGTGTTGTTTAAAGTTTGTCACAAGCCACCTGGGAGACACATCAAACTTGTGGAAGAAGGTGCTCTGGTCAGATGAAACCAAAATTGAACTTTTTGGCAACAATGCAAAACGTTATGTTTGGCGTAAAAGCAACACAGCTCATCACCCTGAACACAGCATCCCCACTGTCAAACATGGTGGTGGCAGCATCATGTTTTGGGCCTGCTTTTCTTCAGCAGGGACAGGGAAGATGGTTAAAATTGATGGGAAGATGGATGGAGCCAAATACAGGACCATTCTGGAAGAAAACCTGGTGGAGTCTGCAAAAGACCTGAGACTGGGACGGAGATTTGTCTTCCAACATGACAATGATCCAAAACATAAAGCAAAATCTACAATGGAATGGTTCAAAAATAAACATATCCAGGTGTTAGAATGGCCAAGTCAAAGTCCAGACCTGAATCCAATCGAGAATCTGCGGAAAGAACTGAAAACTGCTGTTCACAAATTCTCTCCATCCAACCTCACTGAGCTCGAGCTGTTTTGCAAGGAGGAATGGGAAAAAATTTCAGTCTCTCGATGTGCAAAACTGATAGAGACATACCCCAAGCGACTTACAGCTGTAATCGCAGCAAAAGGTGGCGCTACAAAGTATTAACTTAAGGGGGCTGAATAATTTTGCACGCCCAATTTTTCAGTTTTTGATTTGTTAAAAAAGTTTGAAATATCCAATAAATGTCGTTCCACTTCATGATTGTGTCCCACTTGTTGTTGATTCTTCACAAAAAAATACAGTTTTATATCTTTATGTTTGAAGTCTGAAATGTGGCAAAAGGTCGCAAAGTTCAAGGGGGCCGAATACTTTCGCAAGGCACTGTATAACGTTATTTTCGGAACAGAATAGATCACTTTTGTTTTTGGTTTGGGTTCTGTTCCTCAAATAATTTCCTTTATTTTACGGTTTTCGGTCCTGTTCCCTGAACCGGTTCCAACTAGTCATAAGAGAAGTGCCTTTTCCTCTGCCATTTACTCTATCATTGCAGGTCTTCAGTCATAGCCTACTCCGTTCTGTTTTATTGCTTTATTGTATTGCATAGTTGTAAAAATAAACATGTTATTTTCCAAACATTTCCTCTCTTTGAAGAACATCTATTACATTCCCAGAGGCTGTCATACCTATGTGGAAAGATATTCTCATTGGTCAGTCAGTCGGTTGCTACTGGCAACAGTGCATTATTAACAGAGTAGGTACAATGTTTATTGGCAGTAGTCTCAAATAGCATCCTATGTCCCAAATAGCACCCTTTTCCCAACAGTATATGCCTTCAGAAAGTATTCATACCCCTTGACTTATTACACATTTTGTTGTGTTACAGCCATAATTTAAAATGTATCCATCTACACACAATACCTGTGTGAATACTCAATAACATAAGTATTCACACCCCTGAGTCAATACTTTGTAGACGCACCTTTTGCAGCGATTACAGCTGTGAGTATTTCTGGGTAAGTCTCTAAGAGCTTTACACACCTGGATTGTTCAAGCTCTGTCAAATTGGTTGTTGACCATTGCCATAGATTTTCTAGTAGATTTAAGTGAAAACTGTAACTCAGCCACTCAGGAACATTCACTGTCTTCTTTGTAAGCAACTCCAGTGTAGATTTGGTGTTTTAGGTTATTGTCCTGCTGACATGTGAATTCGTCTCTCAGTGTCTAGTGGAAAGCAGATTAAACCAGGTTGTCCTCTAGGATTTTGCCTGTGCTTATCTCCATTCCGTCATTTTTTAATCCTGAAAAACTCCCCAGTACTTAACAATTACAAGGATACCCATAACATGATGCAGCCTCCACTATGCTTGAAAGTATGGAGAGTGGTACTCTGCAATGTGTTATATTGGATTTTCCCCAAACATAACACTTTGTCTTCAGGACAAAAAGTGAATTGCTTTGCCAAATTTTTGTAGTATTACTTTAGTGCCTAGTTACAAATGGTATGCATCTTTTGGAATATTTGTATTCTGTACAGTCTTCCATCTTTTCACTCTGTCAATTAGGTTAGTATTGTGGAGTAACTACAATGTTGATCCATCCTCAGTTTTCCTTTATCACAGCCAATAAACTCTGTAACTATTTTGAAGTCAATATTGGCCTCATGGTGAAATCCCTGAGTAGTTTCCTTTCTATATGGTCCCCGGATGTTGCTTACCCGCCCCTCAGATGGTTAGCTGACTACGATTTGGTAAAATGTCAAGTTTAATCTAAGCAGTCCCAATGAAGAAAGCCATTGCTTGCTGGCTGGTCCCTGGTATACCTGTATAAAATGTTTAGAAACGCTAGGCTATAGTATATTGTACGGTTGATCAGAACATTGCAGGAGCTCTAAGACTTCCATGCTAACAAACTGGTAATTCGATAACACCACAATGCAAGTAACTGTCAAATGAATCATGTTCTCTATTTCCTCTGTTCATTTTAGTTGAAGAAGATCAAAAGTCCAATCAAGACCAATCATCAAACAGGCCCAAACTACCAGTGAAAACAACATCGTCCGCATTCTGCCATGGCTTCCAACATCAATGCTGCCCCCAGTGGAGCGGAGGGAGAACAGCAGCCGGAGCAGACTATCACCTCCCAGCCAACCAGCGCTGAGCACCAAGAGACAGCCCCTGACTCCAGCCAATCGGAACCCAAAGACCACTTGGCAGTAATCAGCGAGAAGATGGAGACCAGTAAATAAATATTCCACAACCCCCCCTATCCTCCTCCACCCCACCCCGATCTCCTCCACCCTACCCACCCCAACTTCAAATGAACACCCCTCTCAACACTTTGAGCTCATCTCTGTTGTTGTGATCTACGACTCTACAAATGTTTGTTTTCTAGAGATGTCCCTTCACTTCCCCTTCTCATTACCCTGAGTGTCTGGCCCTGTCCGTCCGGGAATCACTTAAGACAGATGCATGATTTACAGATAGCAACCTTCTCTTCAGCACCCTTTCTTTTTTTCAATGACTCAATCCTCCCCTCCCTCCACTAGTCTTTCAATTAAACTCTTTCTTTCTATCCCTTTCCAAACTAAAAGTATATGTAAGTTATTGGCTTGACCACACCATACGTCAATCACTTGTGCCCTTCCAAAAAAAAAAATATTTAAAGTTTTGAAACTGCAGTAAAAGGGCAGTTTTTGTAGCATATAGAAATTATACTGCACTCTGAATGCAATAGTTTTTCAGAAGGGGTATCAGAGCCATTTGAGAATTGTACAAATATATTGATTTGATCCACAAAAAATGCCTCTGTCTAGGCCTACCTGCACTCAGCTGCTCTATTTAGACTGCCTCATGAATTACTGTTGTTGTCAGGTTGTGCAGCATAATTCAACAAGTGTGTCAATAACATGATACCCTCGGATTAAAAATCAACACGCTCTAGAACAGTTTTGAACAAGTTAATTTCTTCCAAAGTGAAGGAGAAGCAAGAGAGAGAGCTCTAGATTACACCTATCTATACATCAGTGGTGGTCAGTGCCATTTAAAATGAGGGAGGACGATTTTTCATGAGCATGGCCTTATTTCTATTACATTCTATTGTCAATTCATATTCCATTCACCCAGTTCAATGTAACAGTGATAGGTTTAGGCTACTACATGAGGTTGCTATAACCTAGTCTATGAATGAAAGTTTACAATGTAGGTGCACACAGGTTGAGAGAAAAAGTTGAGGAGTCAGACAGAGACATATTCACATGGACAGACAGTGACACATTCAATACCGCCTTGTACACTCTTGCCTGCATCTAGCTGATATAGGGTGTAATCATTAGTCCAACAGTTGCAAACAAAAGTTTCTATTGGATAAATTCAGGTATGTTTGTCCTCATTTTGTTCCGTTTGCTTCCGTTTAAGAAACGTTTTTCAACATAATTTGCAGAATGAATATACCCCTGATCACGCGTAAACACAGTTCACTTTCATAGCAGCCTCGTTCTATTCCTACTCACATCTATTCACTCTCCTCTTTTCCCTTTGCTTGTGGACTTCAATGCACAACACATCAGCTGTATGTGACCAGGCGAAAAAAACTTTCCAAGCCGAACCATAACCGCTACACACAGCCTACATCGTTGTCACCATATTAGCTAAAGTAACATCATAGTCAACATAGCTAATAGAACTAACGCGTTAGTAAACCTGCTACAATCATGCAGTAACGTTGCAGTGTACAGTCAGTAAGCAGTTATGCCAGCAGGCCCTGGTGGCAATACATTTGTAAAACCAAAAGCTTACCTTGACTTGGAAGAGTTCCAGTGTTGGGTTGGATAGTCATAGCCAGCTAGCTAACATAGCATCCCTCTGTTTGAGCAGGGTGTTTGAGTAGGCTAAACTAGCTAGCACATCGGCTTCTTGTCATTGTTGCTAGTTATCTGACTGTTCGGAATCATAACAACACACACCTTCTGACCACATTTATACACGCGCATAGTTTTTGTGACATTGTCAGCCAACCCGTCTATAGATGTTGAATCATGTCTGGATTCCCGATTTTGGCGAAACTATGAGGACATTCTCTCGTTCCTTCTTTGTCCCTCCTTTTCACCCACCTTCCCCTCCTTGCCTCCCTCTACCCACCCTACTACAGGTAATGGAATGTGTGCTGCCGACTCCTCGCCCACATCTTCCATCTCGTCCCCCAAGCGACTGCAACACGCAAAACCAACCAACGGCCGGGCGCGGAAAGGAAGCCGCTCTGGGTCCCTGCTGGGTCATGGGGCAGGGTCTCCCAGGCCTTCCATCAGCCGTCAGCCCAGCACTGTGACAGAGGAGGACAACGGCAAGCCCCCTAGAGACTACCTGATCCTGGCCATCCTGTCCTGCTTCTGCCCCTTGTGGCCCATCAACATCGTGGCTCTCGTCTTCTCTGTTATGGCGAGTGGAACTTTTTAAGTATTTGACATGTGGTTTGTAAGTGTTGTCTGTGAAGGAATGTGTGTGTGTGCATGAGTGCGTGTGATATCTAAGAAACACCACAAAGATGAACAGCTAAAAGCAGTGGGAGGCCGCGATGTGTTAGTGATCACCTGCTGGGAAATGAACAGAAAATGATGGCCAATGTTCTGGTCAGAAGAGATGGGACTGCCACCCACTGCTTTTAACCTTTTGTCTTCACAGTGAGTTTTGCCTGTGTGTCTGTCTCTCCGTCTGTCTGTCTGCCTGCCTGCATGCATGGGTATATTGTGTGTATGTTGAAGCAGGGGTATGTGACTGAATTACTGTGTGTATTTATTTATATGTCATATCTGTGTTCTTCATGCAGTGGTCCCTTTATATACACCAACTAGGGTCCCAAAATTCCCAGGTTTTCCAGAAATCCCAGATTATGGATTCCTGGATTTCCTGCTTAATTCCCTCCTGATTCTAGGATTCTTCCAACCAGGATTTCTGAACAACCTGGTAATTTTGGTAAACTTACTAGCATTTTGTAACCTAATCAATAACATGTCTCCCTACTCTCCAGTCGAGGAACAGCCTGCAGCTGGGGAACGTTGACGGGGCGCGGCGTCTGGGCCGGAACGCAATGGTGCTGTCCATCGTCTCGCTAGTTGGCGGGGTCATCATCATCATCGCAGCCATCGTCTTAAACTGGGGAAGTGAGTGGCCAAAGTGGCTGAGCTCTCGAGTTCTTGTTGCGGTGCTGTTTTGTGTCTGTCGTTACGTGCAGCTTTTGTTTGTTTGTTTGTGTGTGTTCTATCCTGCTTTGGTCATGTCTGTGTTTGTGTTTGTGCTTGATTTTTGGTGCTGGGTTAGGTTAGTGCCCGTTGTTGTACCTTTTTGTTAGTTTTTTTCCCTATCTTGGCCAGGATTCAATCCGATTGCGTTGTCAACAATGCGCCATTTAATGGTAATTTCCTATTGAGTCGACATATGCAGCGTTTACCGTGAATGTGAACGCAGGATCATTGCTTTTAAAAGCTGCTTTGTCTACAAACACGATCAGATTGAATCCTGGACTTTGTAGCTCTGTTATCTGTTTTTGATTTTCTGTTTGTGGTGGAAGTTGATGTTTATTGGGAGGAATCTTGTCCTGGAGGCAGAGCTGAGCGGTTCCCCGCTAGATGGGTGAGCCGCAAAGTCAAAATTGTCTATATCGTAAAAAGGTAATAAGATTTTTTTAAAGTTAGTCTTAGGCATGAGGTTAAGGTTAGGGCAGGGTCAGCTTACAGAATGGGCACACAGGGCATGTGCCCCGGGGCCCCCAACCTCCAGGGTTGGGAGGGGTGCCCTGGAGGGTGGTGCCCAGGGGCCACTTTGTGGCTTGGCCAGCTAGTGACCACCCTGCAGAGCTGCCTCCAGGACAAGATTCATCCCAATAAATGCCAACCTGCGTTTGATGTGTCTGGTTCTTTATTTGCGTCCATTTGTGGCTGGTTTGAGTCAGACCGTTTTCAGTGTTTGTACTTCATAACATTATGGATGACATCTTTGCAAACACCCTTGTGTTTTCTCTTTTATTATTAGGCATAATAAAATCCTGAGGGTCACCATGGAAACCAGGAGCAAGATCACAAGACAAGCACACAAACAACCATCCCAACCAGACTTTTCCCCTTTCCTACGATCAAAACACTATTCTACAAAAGCACCTGCAACCTACAGTATAGTCCCTCGTCCCTTTTTTTTTGCTGCACGAGCATGTATGGCCTGTAATATGTTCTCTGAAACGGATAGACAAGTCCCTCATCTCTACCTCCTACACCACGGACCCCAACGCTGCCACCAGTGGTGTAGGGCACAGTAAACGTATGTAAACGCCGGATATGCACGTTTTTCATTTTGCTCGAGTGTTTACCCACCTTTTGCAGACAAATGCATTATTGACCGCGAACAGTGATCAGGAGTTACCCACCTATTTTTGTTGACCACTCGTCACTGGCTGCCGCCATCACTCAGAAAGTCGAAGGCGTCATGTAGAACAACACCGAGGTAGGATAGACAGTGACAACCAGACTGGTTCCTCTGAATAAGAGAGACACGTCTAACTCTGGTCAACGATGCCATGATCCCCTGCAATGGTTGCATGAGTCTCTCAGACTGTATTTAATGTCTCTGCATAGTTTTCCAGGACCAGGCTGCTCCTCCCAGGCTGCTCCTCCCAGGCTGCTCCTCCTAGGCTGCTCCTCCCGAGCTGCTCTTCCCAGGCTGCTCCTCCCAGGCTGCTCCTCCCAGGCTGCTCCTCCCAGGCTGCTCCTCCCGAGCTGCTCCTCCCAGGCTGCTCCTCCCAGGCTGCTCCTCCCGAGCTGCTCCTCCCAGGCTGCTCCTCCCGAGCTGCTCCTCCCGAGCTGCTCCTCCCAGGCTGCTCCTCCCGAGCTGCTCCGAACGTGACAAAACACGGTGTCGCCGGGAAAGGACATCTGCTTTTCTCTGTACTGGGATTATTTTCTTCCACTGTACCATTCATCTCCAGTCAGTCCACACCACTGTAACACAACCAAGGGATCCTTTTAACTGTGACGTCAGAAACCATCTCACACTATGGGAGCAAGTTAAAGAAGTCAAAGGGAGGGTTAGGGAGGGAGGTGACAGGATTGGAATTGATCTTTGATAAATGTGATGATGTTGATGGGGGGGCTTTTTGTTCTGAATTTGTTCCATATTGTTCTTTTCTGTAAAGGGGGAGAAGTTAGAGACAGATGGGACCATCTGTAGTTTGATTTAGGGAAAAACCTGGGGTCTCCATCTATCTTTGCTTCATCGTCTTCGTTTAAAAATACCTGGAATCTGGGGAGAATGAGCCACTCTGGGTTGGGGATTGAGGCAGGGCTGGTAACTTGCATGCACTCTAAAACACACTTGCTTACCCCCCCCGCAAGCACACACACACAAACATCCATACGGCGGAATGTGAGAGAAGACAGATGTACGCAGTTACACACAGAGACACAGGCAGGCACACCCATACGGCGGAATGACATTCTCATTGGCTGAGAGAAGGAGGGAGATAAAGAACAGGAGAGGAGAAGAGGGAGGGGAGGATTGGGGATAGCTGCATGGGCTTCAGTCCTTTGTTTGGCACAGATAGAGGCAAAGAGGATGTGTGTGTGTGTGTGTGTGTGTGTGTTTGCGTGCGTGTGAGAGAGAGAAACAGAGAGAGACAGAGAGGGGAAGAGAAAGAGAGATGGTGTGGTGCTTGATACTGATGCAGGATAAAAGTCAGAGAATATACTAGACTGGAAAAACAGACTGAGCAGAGCCGGTTCTAGAATAAACACAAAAGACAGGCAGTCATTTTAATTTTGTTGCTTACTCTTCATTTCCCCCGCTTCTGTCCAGTATATACCTCCATATCATCTATTCCTTATTGGTAACTTATTTATTCAATTCACCTTTACTTTAACAGGATGTCCTATTGAGACCAGGGTCTCTTTTGCAAGGGAGCCATGCATCTTCCAATTCCACAACCACAATGTTATGACAGTCTGCTTGACAGTATTTACACAATTCTAAACATAGTCTACCATCTCTGGTCAGTTTGAATTCATTCCTCTCACTTCAGTATTGCAAATGTATTGCCCACTTTACCTCTCACCTCTCTAAGTAGGTATTCGTTATCTTTGATGGTTGCCTCTTTTGTTCAAATTCTATACAAATGCCTCACTGGGGTGTTTGGTCAGTTGTTACTCTCTCTCCTCCCTGGTCAGTATCAGCTCCTATGTGCTTAGTGTTTGCCCTTGTCTGGTTGTTATTCACAGAGCAGAATGACCTCTTCTCCCTCTGGGAGTCAGTCAGTGTGTCACTGTGTGCCAAAGCCTGGAATGTGAGCCAAGCCACATACAGTAGGGGCAAGGCAGTCTTTTGCTTGACTCTGGCTAAGTGCTCTGTCGGTCTGTGTGTGTTTGTGTGTGAGAGAGAGAGCAAAAGAGTGTGAGAGAGAAATGCAGTGTGTGTGTGTGTGTGTGTGTGTGTGTGTGTGTGTGTGTGTGTGTGTGTCTGCCCCCGGATGCTGTTTTTAGGGAGAAGCAGTTGAGTCAGTCCCCTCCCACTCACTTTAAAGGTGTCATATTCTACTTGGCACCCACATTCCCTTCACTTCCTGAGCCCAGTCCCCTGTGCATGTTTACAGTATCGTTTACAGTGCGTTTATACTTAAGAGTTTTTAATGGAGGCTGGGTTAACTCTAATGCTTTTACACCAAGGACATCTTTAGGTAGCTGAGAGGCTCGTTGACCCGTACAGCGCGTTGTAAATAAATCACACGCATATTTATTTGTCATGACGACACATGATGTTCACCTCCAAAGTTGACTTTTTCCACTGCGATTTGTTTGGGGGTCCAGAATAATCTATGCCAATTTGTTATTTTGAGACTCTGCTCCACTTGACCGTTTGGAGCACTTCCTCAGAACCACCCTTGAGGTCTACGCTAGCTACCATAGAAAGGCTACAATATGGTTGAAAACCAAAGGGGAAGGTTTCCCATGAGTGAGAATGTTCCACTCTGACAAGTGCCAGAGTTTGATGTTTGGAAGGTTAGTGAGGGGGTGTGTCCCAATAATATATCCTTTCTACTGAAGTGTACACTCGTTCAATAGTTCCCACTAATCTAAAAGCATTGGATTAGTGGAGGCATGCAGGGTGGGAAATTCAGTTTTTAGTCCATCAGCCGTGGATGCAAAAATTGGACCAGCCACAAAAAAAATGAAGATAAATCACAGAAAACACAAATATGTTTTTTTCAACAACAAAAAAATGACATGTGGGCTTCGGATTGAACAAAAAAATAATGCTCTGTGTGATCACCCATCGATGTGGCTGGTAAGAAAAGACATTCTACCAGCCAATGGCAAAATCTACCAGCATTTGGCTGGTGGCTGGTTTTCCTTTCCCACCCTGGAGGCATTGGCTAGAGGGAGTTTCTACAATACGTATTGTACCAGTTATTTATTTTCAAATCAGTGAAGGGAAGTTAACAAGTGCACACTTTGGGAGGAAGAAGAGATCATCAGGACATTGCCCAAGTCTCCTGTAAACCCCATTCACGCCAAAGTGTAGCATGTCTGTTCGTACTAAACCACATAAGCAAAAAATATTTGCAGCTGAAAGTGAAAACGGACTTTTGGCTTCTTTTATTTCCATTTCTCAATGGTTGTGCACAACTATGGATATTTAACCTGCTTGCACCATATTGGAGATGTATGTATATATTTATTTATATACCTGATTATGCCTTTGGTTTGATATGGACTGTTATTGAGCTATTAATTATTTGTATTATTCCATTATTATCATCACTAGTATCACTATTGTCATGATTATGGTTCTATTTCACTGTTATCTCTGCTAGAGTTGTTGTTCTCTTTATGACAATAGAACAACACAAAGGAAACAATATTCTACAATGGCCTTCGCTGTTATTCAACTCGGTTGGTTTCTGAGCTTCCTTGACAAGAGAACCGCGCAACAAAAAAAAAGCATGTTTACAGTTAGTTACACAATTCATATGCAGATACCTTATGTGATCACAATGACGATGACCAACCAGTTCATGAGATAATTTATACACACACCGACATAAATGTCTTGAGTAATCTCCATCTTTTCTTAGTAATTTCCTATTAATCTCTCAGGTCTTTCTTTCTCCCACCAATTCATGAATTCCTTAATTAAGAACATAATTATTCCCAACTAATTCATGTTCTTCTGATCCTCCTATTTTCTATAGATTATTGTTATTTTATTATATGCTTTTATCCAAAGCGATACATTTTTACATATGGTTGGTCCTGGGAATCGAACCCACATTCCTGGCATTGCAAGCGTCACACTCTACCAACTGAGCCATGTCGGATCACTTTACAATTATCTATTTGATCCCCTTTTCTGTTTGTTGTAAACTACATCCTGCCCAATATAATCTATATCCTGTTTTGATATATTATCTCTTTGGAGGAGAGATCTTGGTTCACTCCTAAATGAAACCCTACTCCATTTCTAGTCCCATGGGGCTCTGGTCAAAAGTAGTGCACTATATAGGGAATATGGTGCCATTTGGGAGGTAGCCACAGACTGCAGCACCGGTGGTATCAGACCATTAGTTAATCAGTGTTGTTCTTATTGTCGTTGATTACAGATCTATAATATAATCCTGAATCAGACATCTGTGCAGACTTGCCTGACTGTGCATGCCTTAATTGACTGCTTTATAAACATACAGTATGAGTATGTATGTACACTACTATGTTAATCCAATATATTGATAAAGCACTCTGTATTGATCTTGATCCTGTTTGATTATTAATGATTATTGATCAAGTTTGAAAGGAACCTTGTGAATAAACCCTAGTTGAGTACGAGCTCTGTTTTACACGGTACATTGCTACACTGAACAAAAATGTAAACGCAACATGCCACAATTTCTACGACTACAGTTCATGTGAGAAAATCAGTCAATTTGAACAAGTTCACTCATTTAAACAAATTCAATCTATGGATTTCACATGACTGGGAATACAGATAAGCATCTGTTAGTCACAGATAGCTAAAAAAAAAATCAGCAATCAGTAAATCACCAATCAGTATCTGGTGTGACCACCATTTGCCTTCATGCGCCGCAACACATCTCCTTTGCATAAGAGTTGGATGGCGGCGGATGAATGGCATGACAATGGGCCTCAGGATCTTGTCACGGAATCTCTGTGCATTCAAATTGACATTGATAAAACGCAACTGTCTTCGTTGTCCATAGCTTATGCCTGCCCATACCATAACCCCACCGCCTCCATGGGGCATTCTGTCAACAATATTGACAGCAGCAAACTGCTCGCCCACACGACGCCATACACGCTGTCTGCCAGCTGCCCGGTACAGCTGAAACCAGGATTAATCAGCGAAGAGCACTCTTCTCTAGCGTGCCAGTGGCCATCGAAGGTGAGCATTTGCCCACTGAAGTTGGTTACGACGCCAAACTGCAGGCAGGTCAAGACACTGGTGAGGATGACGAGCACGCAGATGAGCTTCCCTGAGATGGTTTTTGACAGTTTGTGCAGAAATTCTTCGGGTGTGCAAACCCACAGTTTCACCAGCTCTCTGGGTGGCTGGTCTCAGACGATCTCGCAGGTGAAGAAACCGGATGCGGAGGTCCTTGGCTGGCGTGGTCTGCGGTTGTGAGGCCGGTTGGACGTACTGCCAAATTCTCTAAAACAACGTTTGATGCGGGTAATGGTAGAGAAAGGAACATTAAATTATCTGGCAACAGCTCTGGTAGACATTCCTGCAGTCAGCATGCCAATTGCACGCTCCCTCAAAACTTGAGACATCTGTGTTGTGTGACAAAACTGCACATTTTAGATTGGCCTTTAATTGTCCCCAGCACAAGGTGCACCTGTGCATTGATCATACTGTTTAATCAGCTTCTTGATATGCCACACCTGTCAGGTGGATGGATTATCTTGTCAAAGGCAAAATGCTCACTAAACTGGTAAACAAATTTGTGCACAGCATTTGAGAGAAATAAGCTTTTTGTGTGTATAGAACATTTCTGGGACCTTTTATTTAATCTCATGAAACATGGGACCAACACTTTACATGTTGCGTTTATATATATGTTCAATAATACATCTCGCTACATGTTAGTCCTGGACTGCGTCAGACTCGCTCTCCTTCCATCATTTTCCCTACCTTAAGAATGTGCTTGAGATAGGGTATCCGAGAAACCCACTCTTGTCTTGTGTGTGTGAATTTCTGTTACGTGTTTCCAGGATGTTGCGGTTGTCAAGGCAACAGTTGGCAGGGAGGGAGAGCAACCGGAGAAGCGGGGATGGAGCAGGGAGGGAGTGAGGTCTGACTTCTCAGTGTTAATAAAAATTCTCTCTCATTTACATTTGAAATCCATATGAATTATTAAAAGCTTCTGCCTCTGTGGCTGGGAATAAGGAGAGAGAAAACATGATAGGGGAAAAGAGTGGGGGCTCCAGAGAAAGAGGGATAGGCTGGATAGAGAAAGAGCAGTGTGAGGAGGAGAGAGAGAAAAAGGGAGGGAGAGAGGGGTAGATGGGGGGGGCACGGTGGGTTGGGGAGGACGGCTACTGGAGATGGCAGTAGAGAGAAAGAAAAGGGAGGGAAGGGGGTAGATGGGGGGCACGGTGGGTTGGGGAGGACGGCTACTGGAGATGGCAGTAGAGACAAAGAAAAGGGAGGGGTAGAGGGGGAGCACGGTGGGTTGGGGAGGACGGCTACTGGAGATGGCAGTAGAGACAAAGAAAAGGGAGGGAGAGAGGGGTAGAGGGGGAGCACGGTGGGTTGGGGAGGACGGCTACTGGAGATGGCAGTAGAGGGAAAGAAAAGGGAGGGAAGGGGTAGAGGGGGAGCACGGTGGGTTGGGGAGGACGGCTACTGGAGATGGCAGTAGAGACAAAGAAAAGGGAGGGAGAGAGGGGTAGAGGGGGAGCACGGTGGGTTGGGGAGGACGGCTACTGGAGATGGCAGTAGAGACAAAGAAAAGGGAGGGAGAGAGGGGTAGAGGGGGAGCACGGTGGGTTGGGGAGGACGGCTACTGGAGATGGCAGTAGAGGGAAAGAAAAGGGAGGGAGAGGGGGTAGAGGGGGGAGCACGGTGGGTTGGGGAGGACGGCTACTGGAGATGGCAGTAGAGAGAAAGAAAATGTGATGGAGGTAAACTCAAATAAAAGGGGTAGCTACAAATCACAGGAAAAAACAAGGCATTATCAGACAGATAATGAGATGGATAAGACTTGTTCTGTTTGTAAGGAGTGGTGGGGAGGCAGAGAGCAGAGTGGGAGTACAGATGGCGAGAGAGATAGAAAGAGGGAGATAAAAAATATTTTAAAAACAGGTAGAACGACACAAAAGATAAAAGTAGACATGTCGAGCAAGGGAGAGAAAGAAGACAAATCTGGACTATCATAATGCAGTTGAACGCAGAGAGGAAAGGGGGAGAGGGAGGGGTCTGAAACCAAAGGTTTTTAAAAAAGAGAGCTGTAAAAGAAGGAGAGAATGCGAGAGGAAAACTAAACAATAAATAGTGTACTGTATGTGCTGTGCCTTTGATGTTCTGAACCAAGAGCCATGAAACAAACACACACACACACACACGTCTTAGTAGAGTTCAAAGGAGGGTGTGTGTATGCAGGGCACAGGATCCGAGCAGGAGTAAAAAGGGATTGGTGTGTCTACAGACTAAATTCTGTGAGAAGATAGATTCTGACTGGCCGGTTTTAGCAGATGGAGAGAAAGAACGCAGTGTGCTGCAGAGGACAGGGGAAAGGAAGGGAGAGGAGATCTCCTGGGATATACCATTTGGGACTGTTACACTGGCTGCTACACTCCATATTCTCTAAGAGGATTCCCCCCCTCCCCCCACACAGACCATCCCTGTACAACCCGGGATTCCATCCCACTTCAACAACACTCTGCTCCAGAACCTAGCGTGCTAACTTCCCAATGTACATTGTCAATTGTTAAATGGTCCAAATCCAAATGATTCCAGGTAAATAACAATTTCAAAATTGTTCTGAAATGACTGATTCAAAGAGTCTTCCAGTTCAGGCTGGTAAATGCAGTGCGTAGCCTTTTAACCTCCTAGGAGAATCAGTATTCAATTCATTGCCTTCCAGAAAGCCAGATATTTCATATTTTAAAAGTGTGTTTGATTTGTACAGCAGCTTGACCTTGGTTGGAGGGAGTCAATTCAATCCCATTCAATTCAAAACACTTCATTTACCCAACATGTCACGAATCCCGTTTCCTGAGTCTGTTTTATGCCTGTGTTCTGTCCTGGAGTGTTTTTTCCGGCGTCCTGGAACGCACCCTGTCTGGTTGCCGGGCAATGTAGCCAGTTGGGAGTTCTGATTACCCGCACCTGTATCCCATCAGCTATCTGCACACCTGGTCCTGATCATCATCTCTCCTCTTCATAAGCCCGGACCTGACATCCATTCCCTGCCGGATCGTGAGCCATGAACAGTATGTTGTGCCATAGTATCAGCCTCAAGTTGGATAGAATTTGTTTAGTTGTTTTTTACGTATTGCTTGCCTTAAACTTACCTCCGTTTGTTCTGTCTTCAGTTACTCACCCGGATCATTTACCCCATTCCCGCCTGGTTGTCGGAGGATTCCGCTACCCCATTGGATCCACCTATTTACTCCCATCAACTCACCACCGCTGCCCGCTACGCCACCTGGATATATCTACCCATTCACATTCACTTGTAAATAAATACTCACCTTCTTCCTACTCTCCTTGTCCTGGTCTGCTTCTGGGTTCGATTTTGAAGAAACGTGACAGACTGATCCGGCCAAGGATGAACCCAGCGGACCTGGATTCCGTTTGCCATGCCATTACCCAGCAGGGGAAGACATTGGGACAACACAAGACAGCGCTACAGGAGATAGCGGGTGCAATCCAGAACTTATCTGCTAGCTTGACACAAATCCAGGATCAGCTCAGTTTGCTGGCGATTCATTCACCACCTGTTTCACCCATCTCACCTGCCGTGTCTGATGCGGTTTCCTTCCGTGAACCCAAGGTACCGACGCCTGATAAATATGAAGGGGATTTGGGAAGATGCCGTTCGTTTCTTATGCAGTGTGGGTTAGTGTTTGATCTGCAGCCCCATTCTTACGCCACTGACAAGGCTAGGATAGCCTTTGTTATTGAACTGCTGCGTGGAAGAGCTCTGGAATGGGCTTCAGCCGTTTGGGAACGACAGGAGACCTGCATGGCTTCATACCAGGAATTCACGGGAGAGATGAGAAGGCTTTTTGACCATCCAGTCCGAGGTAAGGACGCAGCTAAACGTTTGTTCACTCTTCGCCAAGGAGCTCGCAGTGTGGCAGACTTTATGATCGAGTTCAGGACATTGTCTGTGGAGAGTGGTTGGAATGAGGAGTCATTACAAGCGGCTTTTTACCAGGGGTTGTCGGAGCAACTCAAGGACGAGCTAATATCCTATCCAGAGCCTAGTGACCTAGACCGCTTGGTCACTTTATCTATTCGAGTAGATAATAGAGTCCGAGAGAGGAGGGAGAAGCAGTGGGGCCCATCCAATCAATCAGCAACTCAGTTACCATTCGGTTCAGGAAGTGAACCAGAACGTATTGATCGTTATTCCCCACACGGGATTAGTGGAGGGGTCTTGCCACCAGATCCTGAACCAATGCAAGTGGGGCGACATGGGCTAACTAAGGAGGAGCGCCAACGTAGACGTGAGACCAACAGCTGTCTCTACTGTGGTAGCTCAGGACATTACATCTCCGCTTGTCCACAGCGCTCGTTAAACTGCCCGGCTCGCTAGTTTTGGGAGGAATTTTAGCGAGGCAGTTTCAACCTCTCAAGAATCCTGTCAGATCCCGTTTTCCTGCGACCCTTATGAATAAGGATCAGAGCTTAGAGATGAACGCTTTTATCGATTCAGGTGCCGATGGCAGCTTTATTGATGCCGACTTGGTGGAACAGCTGGGGCTTTCCAAGGAGCAATTGCCGGAAGCCATTGAAGCAACCACTCTGAACGGCAGTAGTCTGGCACGGATCACTATGAGGACTGAACCGGTTAAGATGTTGTTGTCGGGGAATCATTCAGAGTTTATCTCCTTCTTCATTCTGTCCTCGCCCCATGTTCCTCTGGTTCTTGGTTACCCCTGGCTGAAGGAACACAATCCCTCGTTTAATTGGGTGACGGGTAAGGTAACTAGTTGGAGCATTGATTGTCATGCTAACTGTCTTAGGACTGCCTGTTCTCCTGCCGTTTCCAGTCAGGTCAGTGACTCTGCTCCTCCTGATTTGTCCCTGGTTCCAGAAACATACCACGAGTTGGGTGAAGTATTCAGTAAACAGAAGGCTCAGTCCCTTCCTCTCCACCGACCTTATGACTGTGCGATTAATCTGTTTCCTGGAGCCGCCTTTCCCAAGGGACGGTTATACAGTATCTCTCGACCTGAACGTGAGGCCTTGGAGACCTACATCAAGGAGTCTCTAGCTGCAAGTCTCATTCGGCCCTCGTCATCACCTCTGGGAGCAGGATTTTTTTTTGTGAGCAAGAAGGATGGCTCTCTTCGACCATGTATTGATTATCGGGGTTTGAATGATATTACGGTCAAGAACAAGTATCCCCTGCCCTTGATGAGCTCGGCTTTCGATTCTTTACAGGGTGCTACGGTTTTTACAAAGGTTGATTTACGTAATGCTTATCATTTGGTTCGGATCAAAGAGGGGGACGAGTGGTTGACTGGGTTCAATACTCCGATGGGACATTTCGAGTACCAGGTGATGCCGTTTGGACTGACCAACGCTCCTGCTGTGTTCCAAAGTATGGTGAATGACGTTCTGAGATATGATTGGTATTTTTGTTGGTTTACCTGGATGATATCCTCATCATCTCGAAGGAGCTTTCTAGCCACGTTCAGCATGTCTAGCAGGTCCTGCAGCGGTTATTGGAGAACCGTCTGTTCGTGAAGGCTGAGAAGTGCGATTTCACGCCCACACAACGTCCTGCCTCGGGTACATCATCTCCAGGGGAGAGATCAAGATGGACCAAGAGAAGGTTCGGGCGGTTCGGGATTGGGTCCAGCCCGGTACGAGATTGCAGCTCCAGAGATTCCTGGGGTTTGCACATTTTTATCGGAGGTTTATCCGTGATTACAGCCGGGTGGCCGCCCCTTTAACTGTACTGACGTCTTGCACCAGAAAGTTCTGTTGGTCTCCTGAGGCAGATCGAGCATTTCTAGATTTGAAGAGCCGATTCACCAACGCCCCGATTCTCTCTCAACCTGACACTTCCCGTCAGTTCGTTGTGGAGGTGGATGCGTCTGATGTGGGGGTGGGCGCCATCCTGTCCCAGCGTAGCTCCACTGACGGTAAACTCCATCCCTGCGCCTTCTACTCTTGTCGTCTTTCTCCAGCTGAAAGAAACTACGATGTGGGTAACCGGGAGCTTCTCGCTGTGAAGCTTGCCTTGGAGGAGTGGCGTCACTAGTTGGAGGGAGCGGAGCAACCGTTTGTGGTCTGGACTGACCACAAGAATCTGGCTTACGTGCAATCGGCTAAACGTTTCAACTCCCGTCAGGCCCGGTGGGCTTTGTTTTTTGGACGCTTCAATTTTTCCCTGACGTTCCGACCTGGGTCGAAGAACGGGAAGGCGGACGCCCTGTCCCGGATGTTCTCCAAGACGGAGGAGAGTGGGGCCAAGACTGAGACGATTCTTCCCCAGAACGTTGTCGTGGGAGCCGTTACATGGAGGATTGAGGAGGAGGTGATGGCGGCTCTTCAGACACAGCCCGGGCCCAATAACGGTCCACCCGGTTGGTTGTTCGTGCCTGAGTCGGTTCGTTCTACTGTCCTTCAGTGGTCCCACGCCAGCAAGATAGCTTGTCACCCTGGTGTTGCTCGGACTATGGCGTTACTGCGCAGACGATTTTGGTGGCCTGCCATGGGAGAAGATACCCGGAGGTTTGTTGCCGCTTGTCCTGTTTGTGCGCAGAATAAGAGTACCAATCGGGCCAGCTCTGGGCTTCTTCACCCCCTACCTATTCCCCGGCGACCTTGGTCGCATCTGGCCCTGGATTTTGTCACGGGGTTGCCCTCTTCTGTTGGTAACACGGTTATTCTGACCATTGTGGATAGATTCAGCAAGTTTGCCCACTTTGTTCCCCTCTCCAAGCTGCCTTCTGCCACTGAGATGTCCGAGATCCTGGTTAGGGAGGTGTTCAGGGTCCACGGGTTGCCCTGTGACATTGTTTCTGACCGTGGTCCTCAGTTTACCTCTGCTGTCTGGAAATCCTTCTGTTTGGCCATTGGAGCTACAGTCAGTCTCACATCTGGATTTCACCCCCAATCTAATGGTCAGGCGGAGAGAGCCAACCAGAAGATGGAGTCCACGCTGCGCTGTCTTGTTTCCTCTGATCCCACCTCTCGGTCCTCTCAATTACCCTGGGTCGAGTATGCTCATAATACTCTCCCTTCATCTGCCACTGGGATGTCTCCCTTCCAGTGCCTGTACGGTTACCAACCTCCCTTGTTTCCTTCTCAGGAGCGGGATCTCTCGGTTCCTTCTGTCCAGACCCACATTCGTCGTTGCCACCTCACCTGGCATCGGGCCAGGAAGGCCCTCAAGGTTTCTGACCGGTATCAGATCCAGGCGAATCGTCGCCGTATTCCTGCCCCCGCTTATACCGTTGGAGATAGGGTTTGGTTGGCTACACGGGATCTTCCTCTACGGACTGAGTCGAGGAAACTGTCACAGAAGTTCATTGGTCCGTTTGTAGTGGAGAGGATCATTAATCCTGTTGTGGTCCGACTCAAGTTGCCTGCTACACTAGGAGTACATCCCACCTTTCATGTCTCCTGCCTCAAGCCGGTTCTCCTCAGTCCTCTGTTGCCCCCTCCTCCTCGTCCTCCTCCTCCTCGGATGATCGGAGGTGGTCCTGTCTACACGGTGCGCCGCATCATGGACTCCAGACGGTGGGGTCGAGGGTTCCAGTATTTAGTGGATTGGGAAGGATATGGTCCTGAGGAGTTGGATTCCTCGGTGTCAGATCCTTGACGATGACCTGCTTCGTGACTTTTACCGCCTCCACCCTGGTGCTCCGGGTAGTCCGCCCGGTGGCGTTTGTCGGAGGGGGGGTACTGTCACGAATCCCGTTTCCTGAGTCTGTTTTTTGCCTGTGTTCTGTCCTGGAGTGTTTTTTTTTTTCCGGCGTCCTGGAACGCACCCTGTCTGGTTGCCGGGCAATGTAGCCAGTTGGGAGTTCTGATTACCCGCACATGTATCCCATCAGCTATCTGCACACCTGGTCCTGATCATCTCTCCTCTTCCTAAGCCCGGACCTGACATCCATTCCCTGCCGGATCGTGAGCCATGAACAGTATGTTGTGCCATAGTATCAGCCTCAAGTTGGATAGAATTTGTTTTGTTTTTTACGTATTGCTTGCCTTAAACTTACCTGTTTGTTCTGTCTTCAGTTATTCACCCAGATCATTTACCCCATTCCCGCCTGGTCGTCGGAGGATTCTGCTTCCCCATTGGATCCACCTATTTACTCCCATCAACTCACCACAGCTGCCCGCTACGCCACCTGGATATATCTACCCATTCACATTCACTTGTAAATAAATACTCACCTTCTTCCTACTCTCCTTGTCCTGGTCTGCTTCTGGGTTCGATTTTGAAGAAACGTGACACAACAGGGATCAATAATGTTAACGGTAGTGTAGATACGTGAAACCCACAACATTAACATACGACATGATCACAGCAACAACACCACCAAAATGACATGGAAAGCGGCAAGACCTGCGGTGGCCTGACCCATTCAGCTCTGATGACCACCATATCTATAACCTTTCTATATAGTGTCAACTCTCTTCATCACCCAGGACACATTGCTGTGCGAAATAAATGCACTTCTGAGAGGGTGCCATATGTCCGGAAATTCACTATTTGCAATCTGACTCCTGGTGTTGTATCGTTGTTTTACTACCTAGCATTTTCTTCCAACTTTTTCTACTGTTCATGCTCTTTACATTAACATGCTTGTGCATTATTGCTTACAAATGCAATGAAAAGACAAACATTTTACATCTTGCTTATTTCAGTTTCCCACTTGGGGGAGGGGGGGGGGGTTCTGTCAGTACAGGATGCAGTAATGTCTTTTCTACCCTTAATATATTTTCCTGGTTCACCAATAAGAGAAGGAAACAGAGAGGAAGCGAGAGAGCGACTATGGGAAGATCTCAATTGTCTACTCCTCACGTCTTCTCTCCTCATCTCCTTCTCAAAACCAATTGGATGAGAAAGCAAAATGTCCCGCACCCTCTTCTCCTGCAATCGGGTTTGAGAAGGAGACGAGGAGAGAGGACGTGAGTAGTATGCAATTGAGATCTTCCCAGAGAGAAGGCGAGAAGTAGAGGGAGAGAGGGACAGAGAAGAGGGGAGTCAAGAGAGAGGGAGAGAGTTAAAGAGAGTAGAGGAGACATTTAGAGAAGGTTACAGTTAACCTTCAGGGATTTCATTTGCTTCTCTGACTGAATTATCTAATCAATCAATCCGATTAAGGGACTGCAGCCTCTCCCACACAATCTGCATCTCCTCTCCTGCATGGAGGATGGCAGTCCAGTCCAGAGGGTCACGCACCTCTTCGTCTCCCGATAAAGCCCTGACATGGATACCACAGGAAGACTAGAGGCAGACCCGGGATGTGTCCCAAATGGCACCCTATGTAGTGCCGTTGGGCCCTGGTCAAAAGCAGTGAATATGGAATAGGGTACCATTTGGGATGCAAGCCCAGACGACCAAATCCCAGTCGCAAGGGGTTTGGTGGAGGGCCTAGGCTGGCAGTGGCTCACTCTGTGCAGTTACCAGTGTCTGAATTCTCTTGGGTGTTTTTCTTCAAATGTAGCTACTGTTATTAACCTTTCTTAGACACTCAGGTGACACTAGACACTTTCCTTTGTACTTACCTGCATTTTCCCAGGAGAGCCACCGCCTGCAATTGACCCAGTGAAGAGTTGCAGAGGAGTAGAGAGTTGATGTTGATATAGCTCCCTGCTACGTGGCAAAGATAAGGAGTTATATTTGAAGAAAGGAAATATTCTGTAAGTTTAAATGTCTTATATTTTAGCAGCAGTGATCAAAACAAACAGATGCATTTCTTTCTTCCAGCATAAGCCTTTGGCACCCAGCACCCAAATCATTTTTTGGATGACAAAACGTTTGAGCTGAGCACGCCAATTTCTCTATCAAAGATAAAGAGATCCCGTCTTTAATCATATTGACCTGTAATTCACCTGAGTTTCATTAAATATGCCTACTACTACGCCAGTGTGATGAGTACCTTTCCTGAGACCTGAAGCCTTACTTACAAGCTCTTAACCAACAATGCAGTTTTAAGACAATAAGTTAGGAAAATATTTACAAATAAATGAAACAAAAGTAACACAATAAAATAACAATAACAAGGCTATATACAAGGGGTAGAGCCAATGTGCGGGGGTAGAGGTTAGTCGAGGCAATTTATACAAGTAGGTAGGGTTAAAGTGACAATGCATAGATAATAAACAGCGAGTTACAGCAGTGTAAAAACAAAGGGGAGGGGGGGATTAATGCAAATAGTCCAGGTCGCCATTTGATTAAATTATTCAGCAGTCTTATGGCTTGGGAGTAGAAGTTGTTAAGGAATCTTTTGGACCTAGACTTGGCGCTTCAGTACCACTTGCCGTGCGGTAGCAGAGAGAGCAGTCTATGACTTGGGTGACTGAAGTCTTTGATTTTTAGGGGGGCCTTCCTCTGACACCGCCTAGTATATAGGTCCTGGATGGCAGGAAGCTTGGCCCCAATGATGTACTGGGCCGTACACACTACCATCTGTATCGCCTTACGGCCGGATGCTGAGCAGTTGCCATACCAGGCGGTGATGCAACCGGTCAGGATGCTCTCGATGGTGCAGCTATAGAACTTTTTGAGGATCTGTGGACCCATGCCAAATGTTTTCAGTCTCCTGAGGGGGAAAATAAGTTGTCGTGCCCTCTTTACGACTGTCTTGGTGTATTTGGACCATAATAGTTTGTTGGTGATGTGGACACCAAGGAACTACAGCCTTTCGATGTGAATTGGGGTGTGTTCGGCCCTCCTTTTCCTGTAGTCCACGATCATCTCCTTTGTCTTGCTCAAGTTGAGGGAGAGGTTGTTGTCCTGGGACCACACGGCCAGGTCTCTGACCTCCTCCCTATAGGCTGTCTCATCGTTGTGGGTGATCAGGCCTACCACTGTTGTGTTGTCAGCAAACTTAATGATGGTGTTGGAGTTGTGCTTGGCCACGAAGTCGTGGATGAACAGGGAGTACAAGAGGAGACTAAGCACGCACCCCTGAGGGGCCCCCTTGTTGAGGATCAGCGTGGCAGACGTGTTGTTGCATACCCTTACCACCTGGGGGCGGCACGTCAGGAAGTCTAGTATCCATTTGCAGAGGGAGGTGTTTAGTCCCAGGGTCCTTAATATAGTGATGAATTTAATGGGCACTATGGGGTTGAACACTGAGCTGTGGTCAATGAACAGCATTCTCACATAGGTGTTCCTTTGGAGTGGGTCTAGGGTTTCCGGGATGATGGTGTTGATGTGAGCCATGACCAGCCTTTCAAAGTACTTCATGGCTACTGACGTGAGTGCTATGGGGCGGAAGTCATTTAGGCAGGTTACCTTCGCTTTCTTGGGCACAGGGACTATGGTGGTGTGCTTGAATCATGTAGGTATTACAGACTCGGTCAGGGAGAGGTAGAAGATGTCAGTGAAGTCTCTTGGCAGTTGGTCCACGCATGCTCTGAGTACACGTCCTGCTAATCCGTCTGGCCCCGCGGCCTTGTGAATGTTGACCTGTATAAAGGTCTTGCTCAGCTCTAGCCTTTAGCTCAGTGCGATTGTTGCCTGTAATTGGGATATGTATGTACAGTCACTGTTGGGACGATGTCGTTTACGCACTTATTGATAAAGCCGGTGACTGAGGTGGTATACTCCTCAATGCCATTGGATGAATCCCAGAACACATTCCAGTCTGTGCTGGCAAAACAGTCCTGTAGCGTATCTGCTGGCTTCAATAGGTCTGTCTGTTTAGTCTTATTTGTGTTTGGGCTTCTGTTCATAGACCTACCTTTTTGATTAAGGGCTGAATGATAAGTTAGTTGAGTAGTTGAATCAGATGTTGTTGGGATGGACCAGGATTGAGGGTTCATGTTATAAAACTACTGATTCAGAGGAAATTGTAAATGGTTGCACTTCCCCCTTGTGGCTCAACATAAACAAGACAGACATTTCACTTCCCAAACAGCAGGTGGCGATAAAACAACATACACACTTCCTAGTCACCCAACTACCAACAAACGAAGAATAAAATCACAACATCAGCTGAGAGAGAGACGAGACAATATTCTGCACTATTTTACGTCTTTAAAATGACCAAATTGCAGCTGTTGAATGCTTACCTGACAGAACGTTTAACGGTAGTGGTGCGGGAGATTCTGGACGTGGTCGGGGACACAGTGGCCGAGTACCGAGAAGAGACGGCTAGGACGAAGAGAGAGAACGAAAGCGCGAAGAGACAAAATGAAAGCCTGCGGCGACAGCTCCGGGACATCCTACTCTTGGCGGAGACAGACTGGCGTGAGAACATTTAGTTGGATAATGCTAATTTAATGGTCATGCAAAAATGAATTGGCAACCTGTCAACTAGTTAGACGTCACCCAAAGTAACTGTCTGTTGACGATTGACAGTAACGTTACGTTGGCTCGCGAGAAGTGCCCGAATTCCGAATATCCCTCGCAGCAAAAACGAACAACTAATAGTAGTGCATGATTAATTACAATGTCATAAATATCTACTAAATGTCATACTTATTTAATGACAGCACTTTGTATTTGCACCCTCTTTCTATGCAGGATCCACTAGCCTTTCTCTCTCTGGGCAGCAGCAGCTCTGTGAGCAAGAGTGGAACATGACCCAGAGCCCCAGTCAGGAACATGACCCAGAGCCCCTGCAGCAGAGCCAGGTCAACAGACGAGGGCTACAGACACAGAGCCAGGTCAACAGACGAGGGCTACAGACACAGAGCCAGGTAGTATTGGGTAAGGATGGGGGTCTGACAGGACCAAACCAGGGACACACTGAAACAGTCAGAGTAGAGGAGAAGCCCAGTCCAGGGGAGGCAATCCCAAAGACTGAACACAACTCAGACCCAGAACCCAAGGGTATTGGAAACGCCTCGTCCTTGGCCCCATCTCTGTTCTCCTCCAATGCCCACTGTGCCACAACAACTGGAGCAGCCAAGGCTGAAATGCCAGTCCTTAGGACAGAGGGAAAGAAGTCCGCTCCCATCGACCCAATCCAGGGACGGATCAAAATGGAACCCAAGGAATGTGACGTCACAGTGAACCTCACCAACCATGAACCTCAATCCAGTTCAGACTACACAGGTCGTCCTATAACACTACCCCACAACCATGAACTCTCAGGCGACACTGGCTTCAAAGACCTTCCAGATATGGACATCTCGGAGCTCCATAACACACCCGTACATGACCAGCAAACATATGAAACAGAGCCTGGGCCCAAGGAGAGGGTGTTGCCATACGACGAGAGTAACAACTTCACCCCCACCGACCACCAGGAGGGACGCCCACACCGCTGCACCCGCTGTCGGGAGAGTTTCAGCCAGGCGGCCAGCCTCCACCTCCACCTCCAGTACAAGAAGCCCTACGCCTGTGACTGGTGCTGTAAGTCCTTCGCCCAGTCGGCTGACCTGCGGCGCCACCACCGCATCCACACGGGGGAGAGGCCCCACCGCTGCTCCTGGTGCTCCAAAAGCTTTACCCAGAGAGGCAACCTGAGACGGCACCTGAGGTTGGCATACATTCACAAGTTGTATTATTATACAGTGAGCTCCAAAAGTATTGGAACAGTGACACATTTAGTTATTTTGTCTCTGTACTGCAGCATTTTGGATTTGAAGTGATACAATCACTATGATGTTAAATTGTCAGCTTTAATTGGGTGAACCGTTTAGAAAGGACAGCACTTTTTGTACATGGTCCCCATTTTAGGGGACCAAAAGTATCAGGACAAATTCACTTATGTGTATTAAAGTAGTCAAAAGCTTAGTATTTAGTCACATATTTCTAGCAGGCAATGATTACATCAAGCTTGTGACTCTACAAATGTGTTGGATGCATTTGCTGTTTGTTTTCATTTTTGTTTCAGATGATTTTGTGCCCAACATAAATGAATGGTAAATAATGTATGGTGTCATTTTGGAGTTAATAAATGTTTTGGTCAATAAGAATATAATATGTTTCTAAACCGCCGTCAATCTTTACATAAAAGCTAAGTACTGACAATGTGGCTGGGTCATGGGCCTGGGCATTGGGCAAGTGTGGTAGTATGGGCTATATAGGTTGGAGCCCTGTGACAACTTGTCCTTCATTGAATGTTGATTACCTGGTTCATCCCTATCACCAGGGCCGGCTCCAGGCATAAGCACCATAAGCACCGCAGTCTCAACTTACTATTGAGAATTAAAATAGTCGAACACACAAGGTGCAAGTTCGAAATTTGGACGTGCGTCAGCAATTCTTCTCTTGTTATGTCATCACTGACCGTCACTCAATTAGCCATGTCGGTTAGCTGTTTTAAATTAGTCTAGCAAGCGATCTAAACGTGTAGTAATCATGGCCGACTACCGACCACGTGCCCCGGGGGTCCTGACCTCCAGGTAGCCCCCATTGATTTTGTCAGTCACCCTCACTCAGGTATTATTAACAAGTCACATTAACAAGTCACGGCAAAATGTGTAGAATGGCAGGAAATGCACTTTAAAACTGAAAACCATTATCTCCATCACATGGCAAAAAGGGTAGAATTGAAGGAAATTAGCTGTTAAACTATAAACCGTTTTCTCTTTGCCCCGTGGCAAAAGGAGTAGAAGTCATGTGAATGTTACCATGACCACGGATAGTCCTGAATGAGGATGACTATATTTATGCATCTGTAACTTTCTCACTCATCATTATTCACAAATAATTCGGGTCTATCCGTAGTCATGGTAGCATCCACATGAATGTAGAAGTGTTTAGAAACATATTCAATTCTTATTTATAATAAAAGTGACTCCAACACATTACCATTCATTTCTATTGGGCACAAAATAATCTGAAACACAACCAAAATCAACAGCAAATCCATCCAACAAGTTTGTAAAGTCACAAGCTTGCTGTAATCATTGCTAGGAATAGGGGCACACATACTAAACTTTTGACTACTTTAATACTCATATAAGTGAATTAGTCCCAATACTTTTGGTCCCCTAAAATGGGGGGGGACTATGTACAAAAAGTGCTGTAATTTCTAAACGGTTCCCCTGATTATGGATGAAAATACCCTCTAATTAAAAGCTGGCAGTCTACGCTTTAACCTCAGTCATTGTATCATTTCAAATCAAATTTTATTGGTCACATACACATGGTTAGCAGATGTTAATGCGAGTTTAGTGAAATGCTTAAAATACAGTATATACAGTGTTGAGACCCGATCACTTGACACTTTAATAAATGGATCACTAGTCACTTTAAACAATTCCACAATTTACATATCTTATATTACTCATGTCACATGTACAGTGGGGAGAACAAGTATTTGATACACTGCCGATTTTGCAGGTTTTCCTACTTATAAAAGCATGTAGAGGTCTGTAATTTTTATCATAGGTACACTTCAACTGTGAGAGATGGAATCTAAAATAAAAATCCAGAAAATCACATTGTATGATTTTTAAGTAATTAATTTGCATTTTATTGCATGACATAAGTATTTGATCACCTACCAACCAGTAAGAATTCTGTCTCTCACAGACCTGTTAGTTTTTCTTTAAGAAGCCCTCCTGTTCTCCACTCATTACCTGTATTAACTTCACCTGTTTGAACTCGTTACCTGTATAAAAGACACCTGTCCACACACTCAATCAAACAGACTCCAACCTCTCCACAATAGCCAAGACCAGAGAGCTGTGTAAGGACATCAGAGATAAAATTGTAGACCTGCACAAGGTTGGGATGGGCTACAGGACAATAGGCAAGCAGCTTGGTGAGAAGGCAACGACTGTTGGCGCAATTATTAGACAATGGAAGAAGTTCAAGATCACAGCCAATCACCCTCGGTCTGGGGCTCCATGCAAGATCTCACCTCGTGGGGCATCAATGATCATGAGGGAGGTGAGGGATCAGCCCAGAACTACACGGCAGGAACTGGTCAATGACCTGAAGAGAGCAAAATCCTGCAGCGCACGCAAGATCCCCCTGCTCAAGCCAGCGCATGTCCAGGCCCGTCTGAAGTTTGCCAATGACCATCTGGATGATCCAGAGGAGGAATGGGAGAAGGTCATGTGGTCTGATGAGACAAAAATATAGCTTTTTGGTCTAAACTCCACTCGTCGTGTTTGGAGGAAGAAGAAGGATGAGTACAACCCCAAGAACACCATCCCAACCGTGAAGCATGGAGGTGGAAACATCATTCTTTGGGGATGCTTTTCTGCAAAGGGGACAGGACGACTGCACTGTATTGAGGGGAGGATGGATGGGGCCATGTATCGCGAGATCTTGGCCAACAACCTCCTTCCCTCAGTAAGAGCATTGAAGATGGGCCATGGCTGGGTCTTCCAGCATGACAACGGCCCGAAACACACAGCCAGGGCAACTAAGGAGTGGCTCTGCAAGAAGCCTTTCAAGGTCCTGGAGTGGCCTAGCCAGTCTCCATACCTGAACCCAATAGAAAATCTTTGGAGGGAGCTGAAAGTCCGTATTGCCCAGCGACAGCCCCGAAACCTGAAGGATCTGGAGAAGGTCTGTATGGAGGAGTGGGCCAAAATCCCTGCTGCAGTGTGTGCAAACCTGTTCAAGAACTACAGGAAACGTATGATCTCTGTAATTGCAAACAAAGGTTTCTGTACCAAATATTAAGTTCTGCTTTTCTGATGTATCAAATACTTATGTCATGCAATAAAATGCAAATTAATTACTTAAAAATCATACAATGTGATTTTCTGGATTTTTGTTTTAGATTCCGTCTCTCACAGTTGAAGTGTACCTATGATAAAAATTACAGACCTCTACATGCTTTGTAAGTAGGGAAACCTGCAAAATCGGCAGTGTATCAAATACTTGTTCTCCCCACTGTATATACTGTATTTTATATGTGATATGAGTAATGTAAGATATGTAAACATTATTAAATAGGCATTATTTAAAGTGGCATTGTTTAAAATGACTAGTGATCCATTTATTCAAGTGTCCAGTGATTGGGTCTCAATGTCGGCAGCAGCGGCCTTGAGATAGAAGCTGCTTCTCAATCTCACGGTCCCAGCTTTGATGCACCTGTACTGACCTCGCCTTCTTTATGATAGTGGTGTGAACAGGCAGTGGCTCGGGTGGTTGTTGTCCTTGACTATCTTTTTGGCCTTCCTGTGACATTTGGTGCTGTAGGTGTCATGGAGGGCAGGTAGTTTGCCCCCGGTGATGCGTTTTGCAGAATGCACCACCCTCTGGAGAGCTTTGCGGTTGAGGGCGGTGCAGTTGCCGTACCAGATTGTGATACACCCCAACATGATGCTCTCGATTGTGCATCTGTAAAAGTTTGTCAGGGATTTGGGTTACAAGTCAAATTTCTTCAGCCCCTTGAGGTTGAAGAGGTGCTGTTGTGCCTTCTTCACCACACTGTCTGAGGGTGGACCATTTGAGTTTGTCTGTGATGTGTACACCCAGGAACTTAACTTTCCACCTTCTCCAATGCTGTCCCTTTGATGTGGATAGAGGCTCCCTCTGCTGTTTCCTGAAGTCCACGATCATCTCCTTTGTTTTGTTGACGTTGAGTGAGAGGTTGTTTTCCTGACACCATACTCCGAGTGCCCTCACCTCCTCCCTGTAGGCTGTCTCGTCGTTGTTTGTGATCAAGCCCATTACTGTTGTGTCGTCGTCAAACTTGATGATTGAGTTGGAGGCGTGCATGGCCACGCAGTCGTGGGTGAACAGGGAGTACTGGAGAGGGCTGTGCACACACCCTTGTAGGGCCCCAGTGTTGAGGGTCAGCGAAGTGGAGATGTCGCTTCCTACCTTCACCACCTGGGGGCGACCTGTCAAAGTCAGTGACCCAGATACACAGGGAGGGGTTGAGACCCAGGGCCTCCAGCTTGATGATGAGCTTGGAGGGTACTATGGTGTTGAATGCTGAGCTGTAGTCAATGAACAGCATTCTTACATAGGTATTGTTTTTGTCCAGATGGGATAGGGCAGTGTGATGGCTATTGTGTCATCTGTGGACCTGTTGGGGCGGTATGCAAACTGAAGTGGGTCTAGGGTGGCCAGTAAGGTGGCGTCGATTTCAAATCCCAAGTGCTGGAGTTCAGAGCCAAAACAACAAATACTGTGTCACTGTCCCAATAGTTTTGTAGCTCACTGTATATTGTAGCGAATCTAGGCAGTAGCTCTGACCAGCGACTGTCAATCCAACACCTTTGCCTTTACGCCCAAAAATCCAAGCCTCTTGACGAGGTTGCTAGGTGTTGGGTTAAAGTCTCTTCACTCCATTTATATACTATTATTTTTATACATATTTTTAAAAGTTATTTCTATATTATAGGATCCACACCGGTGAGAGACCCTACAGCTGCCCCTACTGCCACAGGACCTTCAGTGACGGAGACACGATGAAGAAGCACAAACGGACTCACTCTGGGGAGAAACCCTATCGCTGTGTCCAGTGTCCCAAGAGTTTCACTGTGGCCAGCGGCCTGCGGGTACACCTGAACACACACCTGACAGATGCAGGGCAGCTCATCACATGAGGAGGTCAATGCGCGAACTAATCAGCTACTACTGAATCGGCTGCACCATTTCAAACACAGGACGACATGAAGGGATTGTGAAAAGTTGAAGTGTTTAGGCAATAGGAATATTTCCTAAATGTATTTATTGGGATTAATAAAAACGGTGCAGTAGAAAACTAATGGATAATGTCATCGTGGCTGATGTTTCCAGCTTGATTGAAGAGTGTGTGTTTGTGAAAATTAATTAAATCAGTCCATTTAATTATTAAAATCACATTTCTGATTCTGTATTTCTTTTGTATTAAACTTGAACCATCTTTCAGGTTGTTTATTTCCAAAAGGAAGATGCCAGATGATATTAATATACACACTAATAAGGGTGCAAACCTAACATATTTAAGTGGAAAATCCCTTTAATAAAACTCTTGCCTCCCCTTTTTCACGAATTACGGTAGCGTCGGTAGAGTCAAATAACCCGGAAGTGAATGCTTCCGCGGATATGTTTACAAAACAGTCTAGCTTGGGTCGTTATTAGTAGGCTTTCAGTGGATTTTAACAAATATTTTGGGCAGGCTACATTTCTAGAAAATGACTAAACTACAGCTTTTGAATGCTTACCTCACCGAGCGGTTAATGGTGGCTGTAGATGAGATACTGGAGGTGGTCGGGGGGACAGTGTCAGAATTCGAGGAGGAGACTGCCCGTACGAAGAGAGAGAATGAAGTCCTAAAACGAAGGTTACGAGAAGTTGGACTCGACACGGGAACGGAATGTTCAGCAGGTGACGATGCCAATGGCTCTTCGTCTATTGTCTGCACTCATCTGAGAACAAGTGAAAGCCAGATGACCTCTGTTGCCTATACTGTTTTCATCTGTCAATTATTTCACTGCGTGTAGATAAAGGGGAGAGGATGCAGGTTTTTCTAGAATATTATGATATGGGGCATTTGGACAGTCTAAAGCCCAGTAGATCACATTACCCAAACAAGCTCATCCTACAAAATGCCTGTAAACTCATGTTTGGATCGTTGCTTCTGTAGTTGTGTGAATGGAATCAAGCTGATTTCTCTCTCTTTTCTGTCTGTTTGTTGGTCTGTCCATCCAGTCTCGACCAGGCCTGTTTCTCTCTCTATGTCTGGGCAGCACCAGTGGAGTTCCGACCAGGGTCCAGACCTGGAGTCTACACAGACCCAGAACCACATGGTAATGAACCAGGATAAGATGCCTGCCACACATAGCCAGCTACCCACAGAGTGCACCGAGTGGAAGAGTCTGTGTAACTCTCCACATACCCTGTCCTCACAACAGACCGATACATCAGCTACCACCCCAGTAGTAGCTCCACCGTCCGTGAAAAGGGACTTGGACGAAGAAGACGACCAGCTTCTGCTTCCCTCTGCAAATCCCTTCAGCAGCACATCATGCCCCGTGGACAGAGTGGTTTTACACTATAACTCTGAGGGCATCAAAACAGAGCCTAGTGATACTATCCCTACTGACATGGGGTCAGTATCTGCTCAGATGGGGTGTGGTGAACTAAACCCCAGTTCGGACCCTGGACCAGCCACTGTTGAAACCAGGTACACTGTTTCAGACCTGAGCGCTGACCTGGAATCAGTGGTTGCAGACAGCAGCAGGTATGGTGCCTCTGCCTCGGGCGTCCCAACTGACCTGGTATCAGCTAGTGCGGCCATGATCCCAGATGGCTTTTTCCGTCAGATTGGCAGCGATGGTTGTGTAACAACAGGGCCAGAACTAGACTTCGGGGACACCACCAGTACCGTAGGTCCCTTGACCTCCCTGTTCTATCCGGGTCAAACCAGACGTCAACCACAAACAAATAGGTCAACAAATAGGGGTCATCAACAAATAAACAGGTCCACAAACAACAGGGGTCAACAACAAACAAACAACAGGGGGGATCAGAAGTCCCACCCGTGCCCTCAGTGTGGTAAGATATTCAGCCACGTGTCACGCCTCAAGATCCACCTCCGCATTCACACAGGGGAGAAGCCGTACGTTTGTGCACTGTGTGGCAAGCGATTCAACAACGATGGCACACTGAGGAACCACCGGCGCGTTCACACGGAGCTGCGGCTGTACGGCTGTCCTGTCTGCGGCATGAGCTTCAAGGACGCCTACACGTGTAGGAAGCACCAGCGCGTTCACAATGGAATGAGGCCTGCCGGAGGCGGGGCCCACACCTGCAGCCTGTGTGGCAAGGCTTTCAGTGAGGCAGCTAAGCTGACCAAACACATCAGGACTCATGTGTCGGACATTGGGTGAGGGCAGTACAACCTATAAAGACTTTTTTATAGCGTACATAAAGGCTTTATAAACGCTATATAAATGCTTCACAAATGATCTATAAGCCTATGTCATATACTATAAGTGGTGTATAAAGGGTGACATAACAATTCCCACTGTAGATTTTATTGCCAAATGTAAGTTAATAAACCATTTATAGATTGACATATAATTATGATTTGTAAAAGCATTTAAGTAGCGCTATATAAAGCCTTTAGATGTTTTTCTTTGCCACGGAGCTCCCGAGTGGCGCATCCTGCTAAGGCACTTCACCCAACGTGCAGAGGGGCGTCACTACAGCCTGACGTGACCGGAAGTTCCAAGGGCAGTGCACAATTGGCCTAGCACTGTCCGGGTTAGGGGAGGGTAGGGTTGGCAGGGGATTCCTAGTCTTAACTTGCTCTAGCGTCTTCGCGTGGCGGACTGGGCGCCTGCAAGCTGACTAGGGTCGTCAATTGAACGGTGTCCCCCTCCAACACATTGGTCCGGCTGACTTCCGGGTGTTTATAAGAAGCGGCGTGTTTGTCCGATCCTCACCTCTCCTTAGCCCGTTGGGGAGTTGCCGTAATGGAACACAATTGGATACCACAAAATGCTTTAATTTATAAACGGTAAAACGGACACGTGGGAAAATCTCTGATCCAAAATGCTGGAGTATAAGAGACACATTTTATTTTAGCTTCACTGTCCAAATACATATGGAGGGGTGTGTATGACCGTGGCTGCACCGGCTTCAACGGGACAGGTCTTTGTGTACTCTGTCTGTGGCAGACAGTGTGCATCCCGCTTCTGATAATGCAGTCATCAGCGATCCCACAAGGAGTAGTTGAAGTCATCATCAGATGTGATGAACTACCTTAAGCAAGCAGCAAGTGTGTGTGTAGACTTTTTTTATTTTTTTTATTACTGTGCGTGTGTGTTTTAACTTACTGTATGTGTGTTTGTGCACCAGCCCGTCCAAAGGGCAGCGGGGCCCTGTCTGTCAGTCTGTTACAGGGAGGTTATTTACTTTTGCTGTGTTGTAGTATTGATCCACTTCCTGCTTGTGACTCGGGGGGTGGAGCCTACTGTCCTTGGAAACTGCAGATGATGAACCATAGGTTGAAGACACTGGTGTCGAACACAATTCCTTGAGAGCCACAGTCAGTGTCTGCTTGTTTTTGATCTTAAAAAAATATATATGTTTTTAGGATCTAGACCTGCAAGAAAAACCGGGGTCATGTTGACTTGGCATAAAACGGAAATTAAGTGAAACTATTTGAACTTGTCCAATAACAAACACTGATTAATGATGTTAAAAGCAGGAACCCGAAACCCACTGACAATGCAGTGCAGAATCTAAGGACTGGAGTTGTACTTGTGTGGTTTAGGAGTCCAAAACCACATTCCTTACCCCAGGACACTTCATAAGGTGACTATCCAGGAAAATTAAAGGAAAATGAGCACCCCTTGTCTGCACTGAACTGAGGATTTTATTTAGAGAGACACAAACCGGCTTAGGATGCCTTCATTAGAGTCTCATCATGGTGTACAATGTACAATAAATGGGTTTATTTTTAAATGTGTGCTGTTTCATTCATGTTTCCAGTTGCCTTTAATTTAAAAGTTTGTCACATAAAAAAACAACAGTGTCTTATTGATTCTTGCTTGATACTTGTTCTGGTAAGTTGAAAAGTTAGTGCTACCTGGGATCCTTGGGACGTCCCCAACCCATAACCCTAACTTTAACCCTTAACTAATCGTAACCATTGTAAATTTAAACTTCAATGAGGTAATGTCAGAGTTGGTACATCCCAAGAATGGCGGATAGCAAGGACCGTCTAACATGGCCAGGGCGTCAGCTAAATTACTAACACTTGAAAATGCGTAATGTATTCATTGAACCACCAGGGGGTAAACGTGAGCTATTTTACTGTTCAGTAGCACTGAGTGACTACTGCATTTCCCTCAGGCAAGCCATCTCACAAAATAGAAACCAAGTCAGACTTATACAGTAGTGCATTCCAAATGTATTTTCATATTGTACACAAAACACCTGATATAAATGTAAGAACAACAATTGTTAAAAGCACAACAAGATAATTGTATACAGCCATTGAAACGTCAGTAAAAACCCACATTCACACATTCAGTCGTGCATTAAGAGACAAATATAAGAAACATGACAGAAAACAAAAATAGCAATACAGGGAAATCACCTCAATAATAAATCAAGTAATAATAATAATACTTTTTTGATCAAATACTTTTTGGGGGGGCTGGGGATAGTTATATTAGGGAGGGGACAACTTGTTTTTGTCAATACTGTATTGCATCATGCAACAACATGGAAGAACTTCTGTAGTCATAATATCAGTGTATGTCATGTTTTGGATGCAAGTGAATGTGTTCGTTCCAAATGGCCCCCTATTCCCTATGTAGTGGACTACTTTTGACCAAGGCCCATAGGGTTATGTAGGGAATAGGGCTCCATTTGGGTTAAAATGTCAACAACACAAACAGGATATCTGATGTTAGATATTTGTGTGCCGGTATTTGTGTAGCATAGGCATATTATTACCAACATAGACATCAATTTGTTATTAAAAAATAACCATGAAAGATATGGAAATCAATCAAATCAGCTGAACAAGAGAAGTAAAAGAGCCCGTAGACTAAAACGTGCAGATGAAATCCGATAAAATTGGAGGTATGATGTTGAGTTGTGTATGTCAACATTAGTGACAAGAGGCCGTAAGGCAACCAGAACCGCATTCCCCATCCCACTCTCAAACATCTCCATCTAACCCAGCGTTTCCCAAACTCGGTCCTCTGGACCCCAAGGGGTGCACATTTTGGTTTTTGCCCGAGCACTACTCAGCTGATTCAAATAATCAAAGAAACTCTCATCTAACTTGAAGGGATCATCAACACCACCACTAGTCTATTCCATAGCATGAAGGAGTTGTGCTTAATAACATCCAGGCCTTGTAGTGTAAATGACTTATAGTCAGCATGCATTTTCTCCAGGGTGTGTTATGGTGTGTTGGTTTGAATCACCCTTATAGACATCGAAACATACAGGTAGTGCATCCTATCCTGTGGCAAGTCATCCCCATTTATACCTGGTGCTAACATGTGTCCTTTGTCCTAATCCTGTCAACATTTGGATTGTGCCCACATGTTTAGACAGGTGTAGACGATTAAAAGACGCTTTGCTATCTGATTGTGATCAGATCTTCTAAGTGTAAACAGACAAGTTCAGAAAAATATCAGGAGGAGGGACGCATGTTTGAACCAGGTATAAACAGGGCTCTAGAGAGAGCCTAGATATGGTTCATGTTCACTGAGTTCCAAATCAACCCATACCCCCTACCACCTAGGCACTACAGTAGATCTGAAAGGTTTAAAGTGGATCCAGATCAATACGGTCATGGCTTCCCCCTTGCGTTCTGATAAGCTAGGTGGAATTTCCTCAGTATTTTTGATCTATCCAATCCTCTCAGATCTCTAGGAATTCCTAGGTGGTAGGCGGGAAGAGGGATGATTTGATCTGTATCCCGATTCTCCACACCTGCCTTGAGGGAGTTTCCAACGTTGACATATTAAAGACTGGAAGTGTGCAACAAAGGGACAAGGGTGAAGAATTGTGACTGAGCCTTGTGTCTTAGTAGAGGTGTGGCCTTACTCATGACTCACGGATCTTGGGAGCTCATTGGTCAGTACGTGCCAGCGCTCCACCCTCTGACCCTTGTTCTTAAGGCAGTCCATCCAATGACGGAGGGGGTCTCCCTGTGAGTGACAGCTCAGGCACACTCCACCTGTAAACATGATAAACAGTGTCACCATGGGAACCTTTCAGGAGTTCAATGTCCCAATGCCCAATGCTTCTCATAGGGATGTGCCCTCTGGGCATAGGGATGTGTCTCTCTCGCCATCTCTCTCGCTCTGTGTGTGTGCGTGCGTATGTGTGCAAAGTGAAGAGTCTCACCTATGAAGTCATTGGAGCGCCCCAAGTCGTAGTCCCAGACAGTGACCTCCAGAGTCTTATTGGACAGCTCTGGCATGGAGATCTCATAAAAGAACTCCTGTAGGGTGCAAGGGAACGACAGGAGAGCCCATTGAGTAGGAGGAGGTTGCTACTGGACACTGATCTATGGTCAGCTTTAGTGTTTCCACCTTAATTACTAAAGTTAGGATTTGTGAAGGGCAAACTGATCCCAATGCCCACACTGTAGAATGAGCAGGGGAGAGAGGGAGGAGAGAGGAAGGGGGGGAAGACATATAGAGATGAGAGAGCCAAGCAAAGGACATTACTGATATGCTTAGTGTTCAGACGATTGCAAATTATGATCCATTGTTATAATTAGGGATGCACCGATATGACATCCAATATTTCCCTTGTCAAAAAATAAACAGATACCGATAACCGATACTGCATTTTTTTTTTGCGGCCTTTTAACCATTCTAGAACAGTTAAATAGTTGAAACACACACACTGACAAAGTTACTTTGGTGGCATTTACGTATGTCCCCATTACCAGCGAAACATAATCAAAACCTATTTCTTTCACTTACTTGCTGTGCTGTTTCATTGTTCATTTGTTTCATTCTCAAACAGGATTTCATCATCCATGTCAAGCAGTGAAGTTTCAGCCCTGTCTGTCCGTGGCCTCTCTTCCTCGGTGCCCACTGGCACTGTGTCTGTTTCCATCTTGTCCAGCTGTGTCTGTAACATTTCACGTAAACCCTGTTTCTTGTCTGCATCGAAGTAGCGGTTCCTTGTACCTCGCATCGAGCATGGTGGTGACACAGTGAAGAGTCTTAGAGAGAATGCCACCGAGTCACTTTGTTCACAGTCTCTAGTAGAGTACTTTTCCAAGTTAACCACACGGTCTGTGTCGGCAGTTTTGTTGAGCAGGCGTTTCAATGCCATGACAGAGGGTATCACGTCTGCTGCAGGCGCAGTTGATGAGCTTATTTCTTGAGTCAGCTGTTGGAATGGCGCTGGGAGTGTGTTCATGTTTCCAAGTTTCAAACATGTTCTCAAATCCCATTGAAGTGGCAGCAGCGGTATGAGAACCAGCACATTCTTGAGCAATACGGCTTAACTCAATACGAAATCCTCGTCAACCCACTGGGCTGTCAGACTCAGCAAGCTCATGGGGCTGACATCGCTGGTTCAAATGTCAGTCGTGAGGCTAATAGCAGTGACGCCCATAGCAAGTAGCTCATGGATGTGCGTTTCAACAATACTGTGTAACTCCGGTAGGGCAACATCTGAAAAAATAACACCTACTTGTTAGTGTGTACCGGGGGCTCGAGGTGCTCGACCAGTCGGCGAAAGCCAACATCATCCACGACAGAGAATGGTTGATTGTCAAGGGCAATGAATTCCAGTATTATGGCGTTAATGGATTTCGCCTTTGAGTTGTATCGCTGAAATGTTCTTACTCTTTCAAATGACTGCTCGGCTTGTTGACTGCTCGGTCCACACAGCAGACATTGTGGGATAGGTTAGGAATGCTGTGTTGCACGTGTAGTGCTATATTTTTTTGTGGCGTCATTACGTCATCTACCTACGTTATATAGGTATGCACGTCATCTACCTACGTTATATAGGTATGCACGTCAGCTTTGACATCGGTTTGCACATCAGTATTAAACTAGACATCGGGCCGATGCCGATGTTGGCATTTTTAGCTAATATCGTCCGATTCCGATATGCTTACCGATATATCGTGCATCCCTAGTTATAATTCAATTCAGAGGAAATGGGATGTAGTGCTGATAGAGAGAGAATGAGGAGGAAGGAGAGATTTTCCTATGAAAAGGGAGAGGGTAGAAGAGGTGATGAATACTGTATACTAGAAGAGAGAGCGAGATAGAGACAGAAAGACTGAGAGAGAGGATGACAGATGAGGAGAGTGTGAGATATTGGACTGGACATCTCATTAGCATTGACATTAACATTGACCCCCTCCAGAGAGAGGACTGGTAGAGCATACGTTACAACACACTACATGCCTAGCACATGAGGTGCCAGTCTCGCCTGGAGACCCAGCAGGGATATACCTCATTGAATTCAGGGTTAAGGGTCTTTTTAATCACAGCCGTTTTGTGTTTGGATTTCTTCTGTGTGTCGGGCTTCAGATATCTGAAAGGGTGAGAGATAGAGGAGGAGGAGAGAGAGGGGTGGGTGAGAGAGGGGAGAGACAGAGGGTTAGGGGAGTGAGAAAGGGGAAATAGAGGGTGTCACAGGGGTGTCATAGATTGACGCACAAACAATCCCTCAAATGCATGCACACAGGTATGTCTCTCAGGCCTTTTGTGGTGACATCCCACTGACTGCTGATAAAATTTTGATACGCTTCCTAAACAGTGGGTAGCACACACACACACACACACACACACACACACACACACACACACACACACACACACACACACACACACACACACACACGCACGCACGCACGCACGCACGCACACATGTACATGTACACACACACTGTCACATGCACAGTGAGAGACTTAGCTTTGAACTGTGTGAGAGACAGAGAGTGTGGGTGACAATGTGTGTGTGTGTGTGTGTGTGTGTGTGTGTGTGTGTGTGTGTGTGTGTGTGTGTGTGTGTGTGTGTGTGACAGAGTCTATGCATGTGTGTGTGACAGAGTGTGTGTGCGGGGGCGGGCGATAGTGAACTGAGCTCTCGTCTGTTCCTGTGCCATTTTGCCTTGGGAGGAATTAAATGCTTTGGAACATTTGACTTAAACAGATGACACATGGAATACAATTAAGAGGAACATGGAGGATGGAAGAAACAGACCTGCTCTATTCCTTTCTCTTTATCACACCCAGACCAATTGAAGTGAGTGAGATGGTCTTCTTGGGCCCCATTCAATTTCAGTCTCCTGGCTCCCCTGGTGCTTCCAAATGTGATAGAACTGGACAGTGGATTGGTCTAGATTCAAGTAACACAGTGATGCTCCAGCTAGCCTTCCAACAGGACACTGTATTGATTTCCCGACCAGTTAGGAGAAGGTGAAAGGAATCCTAATGGAACTAGGCCCAGGTAGTCTCTCCCACCCATATTCATTCCTCTCTTCACTCTTTAACCTATTCCAACTTTCCCTTCATCTGAAAACCCAGTTCCCCATGCCCTATCTGTCGCTCTTTCTCTCTCTTTTTGATTTTCAATGCTGCCAGCCAAATGGTTTAAACACTTTACTTCTGTCTGCATTTGGGCTCATTTACGACTGGCTCACCACCCATCTCATCCAATTTTCTTGACACTAAGACTTTGCTGCGTTTGATATGTTATACTGTTAACTTGTCATTTATGGCCCTCCTCTCAATCTCCAGCTTCCTTAATTCCTGCTTGGCTTGAATAGGAAAGGCCTAAAGCTTAAGTAAAACTATCCTTCTAGTCAGACATTGTTGAGTGCTTTATGAAGATATTAGGATGGAAAGGAGAACGGATGTTTAAGAATAAAAAAATGAAATAAAGTCAAAGTCGGTCGGGGGTTGTAACATTTTGTGATGAACACGATTGTGATCTCTGTGTCACAGGACTCGTCTGAAGGTAACCCATACAAATGAATGGAAGCAGAGTGATAAGGGGTTTAAAGGCCAAATTCCATATTTTACATACATTTTTTTGTTGATTTTTGGAGGATACCTGAAGGGGTCCTAAAATCCCAAATCAAATAGCTAAATGATCCAGAGGTTAAGTCGAACAGATATAGCCGTAGCTGCAATGCCTTTAATGCCTGTAATGACTAGATGTAACAACTCATGTCTGATTTGTATAGTTTTTGACATGGACACACACACTCACACACACACACACACACACACACACGCTTACGTTTTGACGTAGGGGTCTGAGAAGCCGTTGACGTCCATGGCGGCCAGGTGAGCGCAGCGCTGCACCCCGACACACAATCCCTCTCCTCTCCGCCCCCCTCCTCCTCCATCGCCCTCGTCTAGCGGGGGAAGGAACTGCAGGGAGAGGAGCACCCGCCCCCTCTCCTCCAGACTGTGGAGCTGCTCGTTCTCCCACTGCTTGAAGAGGGAAGAAAAAAGAAGGGGAGGTAAGGGTTGAAAGAGGAAAAGGGCAGAAGGTTTGACTCTTTCCTTCGCCTCCTCTCTTCTTCTCTGAGTAAAGGATTCGTCAGACAAGGTTAGAAGGTGGGTAGGAGGAGGATGAAGGGACACAAGTTTGATATGTGAGCTAGTCCTGGTAGCCTCGTCGCGAACCAGGCTTCAGGAGACGTGACAACGACGTGATTTTAGAGGTATGGCAACGTGAGACTAATGTCCTGGTAATAGCCTATATGAGTACAGTAGGCTGCTTGTTATGAGTAGTGAATACAGGACTTGTATTTAGGAGGATGGTAAAATACTCTCCACTCTACAGTAATGAGCAACATAGCAGCAGCATAGCACAACTCAACCAGTAGACGAGCACCAAACCCACAGTTACCCCACACGCAGTGTTAATGAATTAACCCTCATCACTATGAAAGGTCAATTACTAGATACATCTGACGTGTCGTGAATGTAGATAGAAAGATCCCCCCCCCTCCACCCAGACAGACAGAGAGGGGAGACGAGTAGATCAATAGTATAAGCCTGGCTCCCTTCCCTTCGTCTCTCTCTCTCTCTCTCTCTCTGTCCTCTGAACGAATGCTCGCCCACTCTCACCCACCCACTGTTTGGCTCACACCACTGTCTTTATGTTCCTCACCATCATACTGTCTCACACACACACACACACACACACACACACACACACACACACACACACACACACACACACACACACACACACACACACACACACACACACACACACACACACACACACACACACACACACACACACACACACACACACACACACACACACACACACGTCCTCATTATGATGGATCCTCCGTTGATAGCAGTCAGAACATTGAATTTCCTCTCCCTCTCTCTCACTAATTCTCTCAGTATGCAGGCTTGTTCCATCCTAATCAAATGTTAAAATCAATGCCTTTGCATGTCGTGTTTCTAAAGTAAATCCCCATTCTATTTTCAAAAATCCTTGAAGCCAGCTAGAGCAATGTTTAGACATTTCCGAGGTAGCCAAAGTTCTATTTCAATGGCAATGAGTTAACAGGGAGTCAGGGACAGAGCGAGTGCACATTCATCCACATTGCTGTGAAAACCAAGGACCCTTACCTTCTGACTAAGGGTCGAGCCGGGCCCTACGCTCTCCTCTGCAAATAGATTCAGTGCACTCGGCCCCTGTGACGTTAAGCAAACGTCAATCTAACCCAGACAGGATGCGGAGGCTAGCTGTCAGTTTAACCAGCGATCTCTAGTTAGTTGAAAGGCCCCAGCCATTCTAGAAAACAACTCCAGGAATTCCCTCCCTTCACTGTCACCTGCTCACTTCTGAAGTTCTGAGAACAACACGATTTCTGACTGGGAAGTTTCTGTCTTTGCTGCTGTGCAAGCGGTCTTGAGACCGCTCACCTGGAATAGATCAGCTGCTTGCTAGCATTTGCTTGTCAGGATGGGAGTGGACTCTTTGAAAGTGGTTTTGGATTCAGACGGGCGCAGGCTATTTCATTTGAACCAAGAGATTGATTTTGCAAATGTGGGAGCTGGAGATAGTGGTGGCCGACATTTGAAATATTTGTCACGGGATCTGGTTGGTGGTGCTTCGGACCAAGAAGGTTGTGTATTTCAGTAGATGGTGGGCGGACTTTTGAAAGAAATAGTAGATGAAACTCCACATTTGAAAAGAAAATCGAATTTACTGGTGGAAAATTCAGTATATCTCTCCAATCCTCCAGCCCTCTACATTGCTGCTCATCTCCCTTCATCTCCCTCCTTCTCCCCCTCTCCCTCTCTCCATCCACCCTTTCCACCCCCCTTCTCGCCCTCTCACTTCCTCCCTTTTGCTCCCTCCCTCCCTCCCTCTCTCTCTCTCTCCTTCCATCCCTCCAGGCAGTGCCTCTGGTGTTTCTCCTGGTTGGTTGAAGCTCCACTACAGTAATTGTATTGTAACAGAGCGAGCCAGCCCAGTAATGAGCGCACGCTGAGTCAAAAACAACAATCACAAAATGCCAGATCGACCTGAGACAAGACCGAGAGCGAGACAGAGACAGAGAGACACAAGGTCACCATGACTCAACACTGACCATGAAGGCTTAAACATGGACAGTAAACGAAATGTAAGCAAGGTACTACAATTTTGTTTTTCTATTGCAAATCCGTTTCTTCACCGTTTCTGCCTTTGTCAGGAGATTGCGCGCACTTAGTGTGTAGGCAGCATAGAACTCTATTCAATGCTACCTGATTCGTTTGACATGGGTTCTGCCACAGTATAACGGTTCACATAGGACATACAGGGCCTTCAGAAAGTATTCATACCTCTTGACTTATTCCACATTTGTTTGTGTTACAGTCTGAATTCAACATGAATTAAATATATTTTATTTCACACACAATACCCATAATGACAAAGTGAAAACATGTTTTTCGAAATTGTAGCAAAATCGATTGAAAATTAAATACAGAAATATCTCTATAATTTACACAAGTGTTCACACCCCTGAGTCAATACTTTGTAGAAGCACGTTTGACGGCGATTACAGCTTCGAATCGTTTTGAGTATATCTGTATCATGTTTGCACATCTGGAATTGGGGATTTTCACCCATTCTTCCTTGCAGATTTTCTCAAACTCTGTTAAGTTGGATGGGGAGTAGCGGTGAACAGCAATTTTAAGTCTTCCACCGATTTTCAATGGGATTCAAGTCTGAGCTTTGGCTGGGCCACTCAAGGACCTTCCCATTTTTGTTCTGAAGCCATTCCAGCATTGTTATAACTGTATGCTTGGGCTTATTGTCCTGTTGGAACATAAATCTTTGTCCCAGTCTTAAGGTAGTTTGCAGTCTGAAGCAAGTTCTCAACAAGGTTTTGCCTGTATTTTGCTCCATTCATTGTTCCCTCTATCCTCACCAGTCACCCAGTCCCTGCCGCTGAAAAGCATCCTCATATCATGATGCCGCCACCACCATGATTCACGGTAGGGGTGGTGTTACACGGATGAAGAGCTGTGCCTGGATTTCTCCAGACAGCACTTTGCATTCAGGCCAAATAGTTACATTTTGGCTCATCAATCTACAGACTATTTTTTCCTAATGCTTTCATGTGCCTTTTTGCAAACTCCAGGCGTGCTGTCATGTGCCTTTGTCTCTGGAGTGGCTTCCGTCTGGCCACTCTCCCATAAAGCCCAGATTGTCGAAGTGCTGCAGAGTCTGTTGTCCTTCCTTCTCAGCCAAGGAACTCTGTAGTTCTGTCAGAGTAGTCCTTCTTGCCCGGTTGCTTGTTTGGTCGGACGGCCAGCTCTCGGCAGTCTGTTTCTAAAAACATGTTTTCAGTTTTTCATTAAGGGGTACTGTGTGTAGATGGGAGAGTATTTTTATTTATTTCATCCATTCTGAATTTAGGTGCTGTATGTGTGCTTGGCGTTTGCTGACAGCTAGTTTGGGAGGAGAGGTCTCAGCAACAACACTCAAAACGTTGCCCGGTGTCTGGCATTGTGCATGACTAAAACCTTTCAAATGGGAGAACACACACACTCACACAAGTGCACACACGCACACACACACGCACACACGCACACACACACACACACACACACACACACACACACACACACACACACACACACACACACACACACACACACACACACACACACACACACACACACACACACACACACACACACACACACACACACACACACACACACACACACACACACACACACACACACACACACACACACACACACACACACACACTCCTCCACTAATGATCAGGTAGACACATAGAGTCATGCAGGTCAGGTGGGCTGGACAGGAATGCAAATGGCTGTCTGTCTGAGGCACTGTGCTAGCTAGCTTGCATATTCAGATGTATCTGATTAAACCACAGATGGCCATCCATCACGACCCTCATGGCCACACACACATACACAAGTGCGCACACACAGCTGTACACACATGCGCAAGTGCACGCACGCAAGAACGCACACAAGAACACACACATGACTGGCCTCCATCCAATCTATGTGAATTAAGAGCTGTCCAAGACAATCGAGACACAAAACTCCCACTTTCTTTTCAGCCTCTCTCTGTTTCCTTTCTTTTTCTCTCTCTTGCTTTGATCCCTCCTTCCAAAAACCATTGGACTAAGTCTCCAGTCTTAACTCCCCTCAGAGAGTTGTCTGTCTGACACCATCTCTTATTTACCTACTTCATTCACATGCATTTGGACAGCTATTTATTCTATTGCGGACTATGTGCTGCAGGTGTACCGCTGATGCAATGTATTGATTTAGGTCGTTAATAACTGTGATGCCCTAGCTAGCACATTTGGTTCCTTGGAAGTTGTGGGAACGTATTTTTTTGGTTTCACATTAGTTGTGTGAACGAAACCACACATTTCCTGACTGGTAAGACAATGTTTTTTTTAGCCTTCTGAGAACAGAACTGAACATTTTGCCAGTTCTGGGAATGTTTATTTTTAGGTTGCAGGGAAGTTCTGAAAACGTATTACTCTGATTCCTTGAAAGTTTTCCTGGGAGGTTTTATTAATGCTCTAAGAATGGAAATGATTTGCTATATGGAGGTTTTTTAATAACTTCCTTAAAACTTGCACTGACACTGCTATCTTATTTTGGGTTCATTTTTTGTTTTACTCCAAGTACACATGGAAATGAATTTCCTTAAGCATGTAAACACATTTCTATTGTGACATGGCATCAGTGAGATTCAAACATATCATTTTATGTTTTCTATCCATAAAATTAGTCCACTGCGCCACCAAGATGGAGTTAGCAAACCATGTATTTTTACTTATACAAAGCTGTTCATTTGAGTCTATTCAAACAGAATAGTCTATTTAGTCTATTCAAAGGAAACAAGCACTCATTAAGATCAGGTGTGGCCAAATAGTGTGCATGGCCAACACAGTTAACAAGATAGAGGATAGAAAGAGTTTTGTTGATGCTGAGAACGGAATGTATAACGTTATAACGTTCTTAAGAACGTTCTCTGAGCATTACTAAAGTTTTCGTTGTGGTATTTACGGAATGTTTTCTGAACGTTCTTGGGACCATTTGAGAACATGACATTAAATAGAACCACGAGGAAACATGTAGGAAACGTTATGCTGAAGCACTGACACATAACTACAGAAGAACTTAGCTTTTTTTAATATTCTCGGAACTATTTGAGAACATTCCCAATGTCAAACCAGTTGGAGAACATTCCCAATGTCAAACCAGTTGGAGAACATTCCCAATGTCAAACCAGTTGGAGAACATTCCCAATGTCAAACCAGTTGGAGAACATTCCCAATGTCAAACCAGTTGGAGAACATTCCCAATGTCAAACCAGTTGGAGAACATTCCCAATGTCAAACCAGTTGGAGAACATTCCCAATGTCAAACCAGTTGGAGAACATTCCCAATGTCAAACCAGTTGGAGAACATTCCCAATGTCAAACCAGTTGGAGAACATTCCCAATGTCAAACCAGTTGGAGAACATTCCCAATGTCAAACCAGTTGGAGAACATTCCCAATGTCAAACCAGTTGGAGAACATTCCCAATGTCAAACCAGTTGGAGAACATTCCCAATGTCAAACCAGTTGGAGAACATTCCCAATGTCAAACCAGTTGGAGAACATTCCTAGAACATGACCAAAATGGACATTAAAAGTAACCATGTTTGAACTTTTAGGAAACGTTCTGCTTAAAGTAATGAAATACCAAGAAAATTAAAAAAAATGTTGTCAAGTACCTTAAATGTGCTGAGAATGTTCCAAAGCCAACTATCCTGTGACCATTTCCCAAAAAAGTTGTGGGAAAGTTGTATGCAAAATAACCATAGAACAATAATAACCACGCTTTCACCAACCTCTAAAAAACAGATGGTTCTCAGAACGTTAGGTGCTAGCTGGGGCATGTCTCTTTGCCGAAGCTTCAAAATGTGATGCTTATAAACTGATTACCAGCCTGAGTTGTTGGCCCTTTCCTATGCCTTGTGTTCTGGATACATTTAGCATTTTTTTTAAACTACCGGAATTGATCATATTCATACTCTGTTCTGTTCTCCATTATCTCTCCCCTCTCCTCCCATCTTTAAGTATCTAAGTAACTAAGGATGAAAATAAGGTTGATAATGACTTATAATCAGTCTGCACTAAGTGGCTCCTATTGAAATTCTAATTTAGATCATTAGAGAGAGAAAGACATTTGATAAACAGAAGCCAGTTAGTTTACTGAGGTGCTCAAACCCTCACATCTGATGTGCTCTTTAATTTAGAATGTTAAAGCTTTGCTAATTGGCCCTGGTTAGGGGTGAGAAGGAGGGAGAGAAATGGAGAGAGAGCGTGCGGGAGAGAGAGAGAGAGAGCGAGAGAGAGAGACAAGGAGAGGGTTGAGAGATATGGAGACAGAAAGGGGGCGGCGGGAAAAGATTGACAGAGAAAGAGAGAGCGGGAGGGAGCGACAAGGAGAGAGAGAGAGAAGGAGGGGGGAAGGAAAGGGGAGAGCACCTCTCTTAAGTAGCAGGAGATTCCTCGGAGGGCTGTCCCCATGGTGGTTGGAGAGGGAAGCTGGGGAAAGAAGAGGAAGAAATTGAGCTTATTTCTTCTTTGTGCATCTCTGTCCAATGAAGCTATAACTCAAGGGATTGCAGATGAGAGAAGTGTGTGTGTGTGTGTGTGTGTGTGTGTGTGTGTGTGTGTGTGTGTGTGTGTGTGTGTGTGTGTGTGTGTGTGTGTGTGTGTGTGTGTGAGGGTGTGTGTGTGTGTGTGTGTGTGTGTGTGTGTGTGTGTGTGTGTGTGTGTGTGTGTGTGTGTGTGTGTGTGTGTGTGTGTGTGTGTGTGTGTGTTTGAGGGTGAGGGTGTGCGGGTACGTGTGTGCATGCATGTGTGTGACGGGTCTCGTACTGGGGGTGGGTGTTCCAGACAGGTGTGGAAGTGTTTGGTCTGGTCTGGCTTGACGCGCTTCAGGGGAACCCGAGACTCCCCGATGAACTCATTATGAGTCAACTTATCCTCATCACACACTGACAACCTGCAACAGGGAGAAAGAGAGCGAGAGAGAGGTTTTTATTTTATCAACACCTTTACTAGCCCAATATTTACATAATTAAAAGCACAAAATGTACTTAATTATAATGGACCTAGATACAGTTGAAGTCTAAAGTTTACATACACCTTAGCCAAAAAGATTTAAACTCAGTTTTTCACAATTCCTGACATTTAATCCTAGTAAAAATTCCCTGTCAGTTAGAAGCACCACTTTATATTAAGAATGTGAAATGTCAGAATAATAGCAGAGAGAATGATTTATTTCAGCTTTTATTTCTTTCATCACATTCCCAGTGGGTCAGAAGTTTACATACACTCAATTAGTATTTGGTAGCATTGCCTTTAAATTGTTTAACTTGATTCAAACGTTTCGGGAAGCCTTCCACAAGCTTTCCACAATACGTTGGGTGAATTTTGGCCCATTCCTCCTGACAGAGCTGGTGTACCTGAATCAGGTTTGTAGGCCTCCTTGCTCACACATGCTTTTTCAGTTCTGCCCACAAATGTTCTATAGGATTGAGGAAAGGGCTTTGTGATGGCCACTAAAATACCTTGACTTTGTTATCCTTAAGCCATTTTGCCACAACTTTGGAAGTAGGTCATTGTCCATTTGGAAGACCCGTTTTCGACCAAGCTTTAACTTCCTGACTGATGTCTTGAGATGTTGCTTCAATATATCCACATCATTTTTCTCCCTCATGATGCCATCTATTTTGTGAAGTACACCCGTCCCTCCTGCAGTAAAGCACCCTCATAACATGATGCTGCCACCCACGTGATGCAAGCCTCCCCCCTTTTCCTCCAAACATAACGATGGTCATTATGGCCAAACAGTTCTATTTTTGTTTCATCAGACCAGAGGACATTTCTCCAAAAGGTACGATCTTTGTCCCCATGTGCAGTTGCAAACCGTAGTCTGGCTTTTATGGGTGGTTTTGGAGCAGTGGCTTCTTCTTTGCTGAGTGGCCTTTCAGGTTAAGTTATGACTCCTTTTACTGTGGATATTGATTCTTTTGTACCTATTTCCTCCAGCATCTTCACAAGATCCTTTGCTGTTGTTCTGGGATTGATTTTCAACAAAGTACATTCATCTCTTGGAGACAGAACACGTCTTCTTCCTGAGCGCTATGACGGCTGCGTGGTCCCATGGTGTTTATACTTGCATACTATTGTTTGTACAAATGAACGTGGTACCTTCAGGTGTTTGGAAATTGCTCCCAAGGATGAACCAATTCTTTTTTTGAGGTCTTGGCTGATTTCTTTTGATTATCCCATTATGTCAAGCAAAGAGGCCCTGAGTTTGAAGGTAGGCCTTGAAGTACATCCACAGGTACACTTCCAATTGACTCAAATGATGTCAATTAGCCTATCAGAAGCTTCTAAAGCCATGACATCATTTTCTGGAATTTTCCAAGCTGTTTAAAGGCACAGTCAACTTAGTGTATGTAAACTTCTGACCCACTGGAATTGTGATGCAATGAATTATACTTGAAATAATCTGTCTGTAAACAATTGTTGGAAAGATTTATTGAATCATGCAGACCCCGACCCCTGCATCTCATGTGTCCTGGTCTTCCACACTGCCATTTCTGCCTGCTCCAACAGGTAGTTTACTAGGCAGTCCCTTCGCCTGTTGGCTACACTGCACCTAGACCCTCCAACGTATAGGTCCATAGTCAGCCCCAACCCTAGGCCTATACACCACCCACCCAGGAGAGAAAACAACCCTAGGCCTATACACTACCCACCCAGGAGATAAAACAACCCTAGGCCTATACAACACCCACCCAGGAGAGAAAACAACCCTAGGCCTATACACCACCCACCCAGGAGAGAAAACAACCCTAGGCCTGTACACCACCCACCCAGGAGAGAAAACAACCCTAGGCCTATACACCACCCACCCAGGAGATAAAACAACCCTAGGCCTGTACACCACCCACCCAGGAGAGAAAACAACCCTAGGCCTTTACACCACCCACTCAGGAGATAAAACAACCCTAGGCCTGTACACCACCCACCCAGGAGAGAAGACAACCCTAGGCCTGGAACAAGAAAATAAATGATGCTGCACTGTATCCTCCCCATAGAACAGATACCCCTCCCCACTGATGGATCAAGGTGCGACACCTGTCTGTTTGTAGAGAGAGAGAGAGAGAGAGAGAGAGAGAGAGAGAGAGAGAGAGAGGGGTGGGGGGATAATGTTCAGACTGGGATGGACCTCTGTGTGACAGTTTGATGCAGGAGAGGAATCAGCCCAGAATGAAATGCAAATGTATTATTTATTAATGGGATGAGAATGGAATTGGCAACTCTTTGAGGTGGGCCTTTTCAAAGGGCAATGTGTTGCTCAAGTTCAAACCAGCGCTCACTCTCCCAGAACGATACCTGAACATATACACACACACACATACATGTGCACGTACACACAAGCATGCGAACACACACACATACACACACACACACACACACACACACACAGAGCTCGATGGATAAACCACTAAATTACTTTCTCACTCTCGCTTTCATGACAAGAAAATGGCCCAACCCCAGCAAAGTTTTAAAGGTCGGCCGGGAATCAGGTGTTGCCTGGGGATACGGCTAATTTGCAGTGTGTTGTGGGCACACACAGGTAATTTACCGTGGATAATCACGGGATGAACCGGAGTGCAGCAGTGTTCCGCTCTTCTCCTCAGGAG